>NC_138541.1:24579036-24717661 GCF_964234715.1 Podarcis melisellensis
AGTCTATGACAAAAGACAGGGGAGAAATCTGATTTGTAAATAGCTGAAATCCAAAGTCCAGTGATCTCAGTGAGTCTGTAGACTACTCTGTAGTCAGATACACAGTGGTGTAGCGTGGGGGTGCAGGGGGGCCTGTCCGCACCGGGCGCAACATCTGGGGGCGCGCTCACGCTCACAGCTCTCTGCCCCTACTAAAATCCACGGGTTGGGGGTGCAAATTACTTGCCTTGCCCTGGGTGCTGACAACCCACGCTACGCCACTGCAGATACATCCCTATTTAACTCAGTGTAGCTGGCTTCCAAGTAAATAGAATCATGCGGTCCCTAAAACCAATAATAAATGTTAACAAAAAACAAAACAAAACACTGCCCCATTTATCACGGGGTGATAGATATTTCCAATTAACGTCCTGTCTGCATGTGAAAATTGCCAATTAAACTACATTTCATTAAATCAGTAAAGTTCATTTCAGCTTCTTCTTCTTCTTCTTCTTCTTCTTCTTCTTCTTCTTCTTCTTCTTCTTCTTCTTCTTTTAAAAAAAGTCCTGTTATCACAATGAAATGCTTTCTAAGTTGGGACGGCAAAGGTTACGTAGCTAGAGAACCTTCCAAACTGATTTTAATTAAATTGGCTCAAATTTCTTCTGAACACAGTGTGTAACTGTTGGATTTGTGTTGTCTTCAGGAGGTACTAGAACAGGAAGAATGTTGGGGGAAGTTAATGAGAGAGTGGCCTTGCCACTGATATCTAATTCTGCTGATAACATCCAGACTTGATTACTACCATATGTTGTGTTGCATGTGCAGCTGCTCTGGAAACTTCAGTTGGTTCATAACATGGCAGCCAGACTATTGACTGGAACTGACTGGTTGAAATGTATGTTGGCAGCAGGAGTGGTCAGGGAGGAGGTCGGCACCACACACCTGGCCTTTATCAGAGGTTATCAGAGGACTGGTTTCTCCTGTGGGAGAAGGCAGAACATGACCCAGCTCTTGAATGTCCACCCAAGATGTTCCTCCTTTAACTGGCTCTAACTCCATCTTTGTCCTGCCAACAGATCTAGTTTTCAAGTACTCTCCTCCATCACCACTCGTAGCTAGCCTTGGCTGTTCAATTATATAGGTTTCATTAATGTTTGTTGTTTTAATATTTATATGTAAGATGCATTGTGAGAGTCACCTGAAAGGAGGAGTATATAAGTTCAACAAACGGACTATGATGCACACAATAAAACTTTATTCTCCTGTCTCCTCCCTCTAAAGCATCCTCAATCAGGATCAAAGAGTTGCGAGACCCTGTGAAGCAGATTTTGAGGGTGCATAGTCTAACACTGCTCACACCACATTGAACCTGGATAGCTCAGTTGGTTAGAGCATGGTGCTGATGATGCCAAGGTTGCATCCAACGTTAATAATAAACATCTGCATTTTAAAAAATGTGTACAGGAAGGCAAAAATGTTTTGAATGACCCATCTAATTTGGCCATCACATATAATTTTGGTTCTTCCTTGTTCCAGTTCGAAACTAACATAATTTGGAGAGTTGATATCTCATCTAGTCACACGTTCAGAAGTCCTTCACCACCACTGTTTGTTTTTAACCACCACAGGAATTACTATTACGCGACCCAACAATCCTGATCCCAATTCTTTCTTGAAAGTGAATCAGGATCATGTTGGGTTCTATCGGGTCAACTATGAAACACAAGCCTGGGAAGACTTAGCCAAGATTATGGAGGCCAACCACAAGGTCAGTCTGCTGAACAGTTGCTTTATGGGATGTATAGATGAACACTCAGGGCCAGATTCAACTAACTCAGTGCCCTAGTAGCAACCAGCACAACAGCTTCCACTGCTGCAATCATGCTTTCTCCCCTCTCGGTGGTGCTGTTGGGTGCCCCCTGCACTTCCCCCAATCCACTCTGGAGCATTGGGGAAACACCCAGAACAGCACACAGGGGGAGGAGAGGGATGATGGGATGGTCAGAAGAGTGTGGTGTTGAACAGCTATGATTTTATTTCATCCTTTGGTTTCACCACCAAGAACTCACCTGCTTATTTCCTTTTTCTCCCATAAGCAATTTAGTCTGGCGGATCGCGCTGGCTTTTTGGAGGATGCATTTTCATTGGCCAGGTAAGTGTCATAATCAAAGGAACTCAAGTAGACATGTCCAGTGGCGTAGCGTGGGGGGTGCAGGGGGAGCCGAACGCACCGGGCGCAACATCTGGGGGGGCGCGCTCGCACTCGCAGCTCTCTGCCCCTACTAAAATCCATGGGTTAGGGGGCGCAAATTACTTGCCTTGCCCCGGGTGCTGACAACCCACGCTACGCCACTGGACATGTCATCTTATTATTTGTACCACACAACACTGAAATTTGGTTAGTCATCATTATATTTAACTGAAGAAAAAAATAGAAATTGTGTTTTGTAAGTATATTGTTGTGATAACCTTTGTCCTCTCTGACTTAAGGCTGCAATCCTAGGCTTACTTCCTTAGGAGCAAAACCCATTTTTCAGTGGAACTCACTTCAGAATAGATATGCATGAGAGCAGGCAGTATGGCTGAGGGACCCCTTTCATGTGATTGAATGCTTACCTGTTCTAGGAAGGGAGTGACTTAGCCCCAAAGTAGCATCTAGGACAAGAGAAATGAACCTGTGGTCCTTCAGATGTTGGACTTCAACTTCCAGCAGCCTCAGCCAAGTGGCTAGTGATCAGAGGCAACATCTGTAGCACCATAGGTTTTTCTTCCCAGATCCAGAATCATGGCATTCTTACATTTCACAATCAAAGCCAGGAGTAACTGACCACTGGTGAGAGATGGAGCCTGACAGCATATGGAAGGTACCACTGATCACTGATCCTTCACAGCTTCAATAGCAGCAGATATATTGTCTCCACAGAGCCATAATGGTTTCTTAAAACTCTGGCAAGTCCTTTTTCCTCAGGTTTTATTATATGACTGGATCTAGGCAGGAGATTAACTTATAACTGATTTAAAGCTGCAGCCCTGAGCCTGACAACTGCACAAAGTAACATGTTTGCACGAGACTCTTGAATTGTGGCACCTGCCCTGGTTTGCTAGATTCCCATCTAAGGGGGATAATCTCAATTCCTATCTTGCTTGTGAATATCAGACACATTGAATCAATACTCCTGACACTTTCAGGGTGGGGTGGGGGCTTCCATCCAGAAGTACCCCAGGATCAAATTCCACGCCACTGTGATGAAAGTTTGAGAAGCCTCCTGTCTATTATGATCCAGTACAGGCAATTGCTTTTGCTATGGAATGAAGCTGAAGAGCTCTTGTAAGAGTAGAACTAAGTAACTGTGTACAGAAAGGATAAATGCAGACAACTGGGGAGACTCTTCATAGAAATCTTGTAGAAAGTCAAGAGAACATAAAGGCAACTTGAAACTCGTTGCTAAATCCGTTAGGCATGGATCTGGAATAACAAAAGGAGGGCAGAATCAAAGTCTTGTTCCTAAATTGCTTAGAGCTACTCAGATGGCTGTCCCTCCCCAGCCCAAAAGAGAGAGAAACAGCATTCCCCAGAGAGAGATTCTCAGGTGCGAACCAAAACACTGCTATCCTTCAGAATTCACGCTTATCCAAATTTTGCGATATAGTTCTCTAACCAATGTTTGCAAAAATGCATGTATTAGGGGAAAGTGTGCATAAAACAAATTGCAAACAACTTGCACATCAGTCAAAACTCAATATTACACATGTTTATTAGGAGAAATTCACACTAAAATGGTGATGACTTTTATTGCCATCCCAACTCCCTTCCACAAGTAATTTTTGGTATGGGACAAAACACAATTGATGCTGTTCAGGGATATCTATCTCACAGGCAGCAGAGGTCTTGATGTCTTTCCTGGTTCCTTTTTGCATCCTTGTTGACAGCATTCCAAATCCTGCACACAAGTGAGCCTTTGAAGCATCTAGCGCTATTGCAGGAGGAGATGAACTAATCACCAAGCATTACTGTTGTGACATCTAAAGGACAAAACGTTCTGAAATTACATTGATGCAAACCTCCATGAATTATTGCTGTAGGAACGTCTGACTTTTCTCATTCAGGGAGGGATGGGAGATGCAGCATAGGAGTCCTGCTTCCTCCTCCATACTACATGCAGGATAGATTTCTCTTCTTCCTCCCACCTCCCAAAAATATGCTGGTCTGCTCTGTCATGGAACTGGGCATGCCTCCAGAGCAGGCTTTGAGGGCAATCGCTGTGTTATTACAAGTTCCCCAACAGACACAGTGCTGATCTGTTGCTTGTTTTTGATGTGCCTCAATTTAATCTTAAAGCCAGTCAACATAAACTGAATTCTCATGAGTGCCTGAAAATGTCCAAGCTGAAAATGCCATATGAATGAGGAATTAAGACAGTTAAAGTCTGCCTTACTTCCTCTTTGTGGTATTTGGGAGACTGAAAGATTTTGATACATTGCCTAAAATATACATGCCTTAAATTTTCTCTGCAGTTGACATAGGCAGAGTTTCACTGGGATTTATCCATCCTTGTCCCTATGCAGTTTAACCCTGTAAAGCACAGGAATTTGGAGATCCTCAGAATTTGTTTAAAGGCCTTTCCCACCCACACCTCACAAGCTTTTCAGGTCACTTTCACTTATTGTTTATCATTAATTGCTTTTAAAATGCATACCCTGCTTTTTCCATGCACAAATGAGTTGCTCAAAGACTGTGACAGCCTGTGGCAAGTTAGTACCTTTGCTTGATTCTAAACACTTCTGTTCAGAATGGTGCTAAGGTTAGCATGTAAATACTTAGGGGAAAGGGGCAGTGATGACACCAGAATGTGTGTGTGTGTGTGTGTGTGTGTGTGTGTGTGTATGAGGGGTAGGCCCAGAAGGGGCAAAGTATATTTCTAGGTGGGCAAGTTGTGTCCCACATGTTAAGAAAAATAACAATATATGTTAATCAAAGGAGTTCAGCAATGGGAGAGTTGGCACTGCCCTCCTCTGGTGCCACCTGTTGGAGGAGGGGAATACAGCTGCAACTATAAACAGTACTAAATCAAATGCTTACCTAGACAGTTATACAATAAAGCAGTTGTTGAAACTTCTCGTTTTTTATTCATTTCTCAGGGCTGGACTTCTGAATTACAGTTATGCCTTGAACCTAACACGTTATCTAAAAAATGAGGAAGAATATATACCATGGCAAAGAGCCGTAGTAGCTGTATCCTATCTTAGAGACATGCTTGCAGATGATAATACACTCTATCCCAAATTTCAGGTAAGGTTCTAATGAAGTAAAGAACTATATGCCAACAATAATAATACATTTTTTTAAAAAAAGAAGAAGGCTGTAACCCTGGCTTTCATTTTCTCCTCCTAGCTACAAGTGGAGGAGTTCTCCATTTTGGTTCTTAGGAGCCAGGGGAGCAAAGAGAAAAGTCTTTTCTCCATGTGCCTCCCAGGATGTCTGTAATTATTTAAGGACAAACAAAATATGTAGTTGCTTTCTATGTATAATTAAGCAAATGTCAAGGTTGCCCTTGAAGGTTGTAGATTTAATGTTCTTCCAAGGCTGACCCTGGTAAGTATTAATACATTTCTGAATCTTCTAGACCTGCAACAGAATGTTGCAATGTGAACTATTAAGGGTCAGATTGGTTTGTTGGTTTGTCTGTTTTCTATACCACTCTTCATCTGAGGGTCATGGGGCAGTTCACAACATAAAAACACAAAAATACATAACATAGTATGAAAGAAAAAAGAATCCCCACAAAATTTAAAAGGCCATAGATTGTTTAATTAGCTAAAGGCCTGGGAGAAAAGGAATGTTTTTGCCTGGTGCCTAAAGAGATGCAATGAAGGCGCCAGGCAAGCCTCTCTGGGGAGAGCATTCCACAAATGGGAAGCTACTGCAGAAAAGGCCCATGTCAGCCAGCCAGCCATGGGGTCCTCTACATCCCATCCCCCTGGTTTTCCATTCTTTTCCACAACAGACATTCAGTGTGCTCAGGCCTCATCGGTATGTGATTTCCCCCCTTATACCTCTGAAGACATTGGTGGTGTTCTCCCAAGCCTGTGTAGATCAGCATTTGGAGTTCAACATTAGCATATATGATTTGGGGAATACATTGGGCCTATTTACACTATAAAATAATTGTGGATTTACATAGGTTTAACAATCATGGTTTCCACCAGAAGATTCTTGGAACTGTGGCTTGGTACTAGTGCTGAGTAATCCCAATATCCTCAAGGAACTATGGTTGTCAGTGGAAAAGTGCATTGGCAACATTATTTGGGCAGGATTTCAAGAGCAACTGTAAACAGGGTGCTCCCATCTGCGGGCACAAGGTTATTTGTGTATTTTTATTTCTGTTGCAGTCTTGCTTTATGTTTAAGCCACTCTTCCATCCAAAAAGGACCCTCAAAGTGGCATAATTCATGAAAAGCAAAAAGCGATTTGACAAAAGCCAACATCAAAACAAAAACAGACTAAAATGTTGAGAAGCACAGAAACAGGAGCCTTCAGATAGGACAGACCTCTGGGCCAGCATGCGATTCTGGCTAAGCTCCTTTTCTATAACTTCTCCATTTCTACCAGTAGTTGATGACATTGTGGTGCTCACCTGACCTCCTGACAGCTGAGATACTGCTGCTTAGTGGGAAGTAGAGAGGGAAGGGCAAGCCAGCAGAGAGGTTAGCAGGTGCTGATACACTGGCAGGAATGCCAGATGGCATCAGGCAGATCACCCTGCTGCCATGCCATCTCTCTCCCAGTAAGCAGCAGCATCTCAGCATTTTGGAGCTCAGTTGAGCACCGCCATCCTACAACGCCATCCACTACTGATCTCTACCCACCTGCTCTCCTTGCGCTGGCAGTGATCTGCTGGCTTAGGGGTTGCGCTGACCCAGCAGTCTTCTGGCGCAACAGTACTTTTGTGCTGGCTTAAATGCACATGCCAGCATAATGTTTTGCACTGCCAGTGCAAGGGGGATTTAGTTCTGTGGTCCTGTATTTGTCCATCTGTCATAACTGGCAGATGGGGCCACTCTGATAAATGCAGAGCCTATCAAATCATTTGAATGTTTCTTAATGAGCAGTGATGTAAGAGAGAATCCTTACCAGCAGTCCTCAAGGATAGGATGACACAGGCAATACTTCTCTGGAACAGGTTCTGTTGACACAACAGAATGCAGACTTTTGTGATAACAATGGGTGAAGCTGGAATGCATGCGGTGGGGAGACTGTTTGGCCAGACACAATGACAGTGGGATGAGGAATAGCTTGCTCATTGTGCTATAGCCTCGCCCACACCCATCTGAGTGAAATTCCACCCGCTAACAAGGATCTATTGAATGCAAAGGCTTTAAGTTGTGCTCACCAATTAGTCCACAAAAAAGTAACACCTTACATCAATTCTCTTTTCACTATCATATTACTCTCTGTAATAAGTATTGCTTTTGGTTTTTTCAAATTATAGTGGAGAGACCAGGGATTCAAGATGTTGAATCATAGAACTGTAGTCTGTTCCCACTCAGTCCCACCCATTTCAGTGAGTTTACCTGGGGATAGAGCTCCACAAACTACAACCAGGGGCTTGCTGATGCTATGTGGCATGCCTGGCTTGTTCCCAAGCAATTTATCTGAGAACATGTTCATGGTTAGAGGATGGATGGTGGCTAACAGATTGAGGTTGAATCCTGACAAGACTGAAGTACTGTTTTGGGGAAACAGAGGGCGGGTGGGTGTGGGGGACTCCCTGGTCCTGAATGGGGTAACTGTGCCCCTGAAGGACCAGGTGCGCAGCCTGGGAGTCATTTTGGAGTCACAGCTGTCCATGGAGGCACAGGATAATTCTGTGTCCAGGGCGGTTGTCTACCAGCTCCATCTGGTACGCAGGCTGAGACCCTACCTGCCTGCGGACTGTCTTGCCAGAGAAGTGCATGCTCTAGTTATCTCCCGCTTGGACTACTGCAATGCGCTCTGGGGCTACCTTTGAAGGTGACCCGGAAACTGCAATTAATCCAGAATGCGGCAGCTAGACTGGTGATTGGGAGTGGCCGCCGGGACCACATAACACCAGTCCTGAGAGATCTGCATTGGCTTCCAGTACGTTTCCAAGCATAATTCAAAGTGTTGGTGCTAACCTTTAAAGCCCTAAATGGCCTTGGTCCTGTATACCTGAAGGAGTGTCTCCACCCCCATCGTTCAGCCCGGACACTGAGATCCAGCACCGAGGGCCTTCTGGTGGTTCCCTCATTGCAAGAAGTGAGGTTACAGGGAACCAGACAGAGGGCCTTCTCGGTAGTGGCACCCGCCCTGTGGAACACCATCCCTTCATATGTGAAGGAAATAAGCAGCTATCTTATCTTTAAAAGACATCTGAAGGCAGCCCTGTTCAGGGGAGTTTTTAATATTTAATGCCGTATTGTTTTTAACACTTGATTGGAAGCTGCCCAGAGTGGCTGGGGAAACTCAGCCAGATGGGCGGGGTATTTTTATTATTATTAATATTATTATTATTTCGCTCCTTTGTTCTTCAAATGTTTAAAATAAATAGTAGTGAATCCATGAAAAGGTTGTTGCCCAAAGCGTCCAGTGGTCATTGCTGCTATGTCTGTTTTCCAGGCATATTTTCGTGAGCTGGTTAGACCCATCGCAAATCAACTGGGATGGGGTAACGATGGAGTCCACATCAAAAGGTAAATCATTTGTTTCAGGCTTGTTCTTTGAGAATTCCTTTGTATTTCTGTATTTCAAGTGTGCCTTATGTCTCCCATTTCTCTCAAGTTCATTGGTCCCTTCTCTGTTTGAAGAACAGAAGTTGCAGATAAATTTTGGGAGCCCTGTGCAAAGTAATGGGATGTGAACATTCTGACTACGCAATTGGAAGCAGCCAAACTCATTTGCATTACACAGACAGTCAGTGCTAAGCAAATGATCATCTCTTTAATACTAAAACTCTTTAACAAATGCTAAGATCTTCTAACTTTCTAATGCTCCTTTTCAGGAAGCTACTTGTATGTTCCCAAAAGGGTATGTAGAATTCTCAGAATTTCACCTTGTATAGTGTAATCACGGTATAGAATGCATATATAGGCAAAAAAGCCAGGATACAAATAGGTATTTTAAGTACACATGAAAGCTTTGGCATGCACATTGAGAGTTTTTTATATCCCCTTCCCCCTTTAGCAACAGATGCCTGTTTTTCCAAGTCCCTTCACTTTCATATATGTGGTATACAGAGCAGCTGTTTGAGCAACCTAAGCTCCAAATCCTATTGGGTGAACAGATCTACTTGTACAGCTATTTTACATTACTTAATATATCATATTCAAAATGAATAAAGCAGACTTTATTTCTCCTTTACTCCCCAGTCTCCTCCGTGTGACAGTTTTAGAGTTTGCATGCAGCATGGGTGACCAAGAGACTTTGAACAATGCATCTAACCTATTTAATGAGTGGCAACAAGGAACAACAAGGTGGATATCTCTCTATCTACGTATGAACTTCATTCAAAGAAGTACATGACACTCACATGCAGAGTAAGCTGAAAGCTGTTCCACCTCCCCTAATAGTATTGTTTTCTTAAATGTTAGCCCAGATGTAAACCTCCGCCTCTTGGTCTATCGCTATGGGATGCAGAACTCTGGCAATGAGGACGCCTGGAATTATATGTTTCAGAAGTACCAAAATACAACATTAGCTCAAGAAAAGGAGAAGCTGCTATATGGCCTGGCGTCAGTGCAAAACGTCACCCTGTTGGACAGGTTTGTTTGGGATCTTACTTGTTTCCCATATAAAAGCTTTTATTTGGTGCTCTTCAGTGTTAGCTCCTGGAGCAACATAAAATATAAAAACATATGATATAATTTTTTAAGCAGTAAATTGAATCAAGCAGCATTTTTTAAAAAGCCCAGCATAAACATCATAACAAAACTAAAAGACCTGGGCAAATAAAAATTGAGAGTTGTTAGGAGGTCCCTATTCCCCTCTGAGCTACAAATCTCTGAGTGGTTTAACAAACAATCCTTCTTTACAAAGAATTCTGGTAATTGTAGGTCGTTTGAGTGAATAGGCCTTCCTAACAACTCTCAGCACCCTTAAAAAAACTGCCCAGATTTCAGGAGGGGGAGCCATGACCATTTAAAGTGTATCATAGTGTTTTCAATGTATGGCATGAATGTGGCCACAGATTTTGTGCAACATCAAAGTCTATTTAGTCCACTGCCTGCCATTCACCATGCCCGTTACTCTGCTCCAGATCGTTTATTGGGCATTCTGGCTTTGTAAACACAAACCGTGGGAACAGGCTCCTCTTCTTCTTCCTTGTCTTTAAAAAAGAACTTGTGTTTTTCTTACAAATTCATCTTGGCAGAAGCATATCTCAGGGCGCAGTTTACAGCTCATTTCCCATGCAGCCCTAATGAGATACTAATCATCATGTGTAATTGCTTCATATCTGATTGCTCCTAGATTTTTAAAGAACCTCACGGATCCAAATCTCATTAAAAGTCAAGACGTGTTCACTGTCTTGAGATACATCTCCTATAACAGCTACGGCAAAACAATGGCTTGGGACTGGGTACGTCTCAACTGGGAATATTTGGTTAGCAGGTAAGTGCATAGCCTCTCAGTGCAGTTTACTCTCTCTTTTAGTATGGTTGAGGGGTTGTTGTTATTTTGCACTGGGAGTGGGGGAAATATATATGTGCAATGGCTTCCATTTTACCATATCCACTTGCCACTGAAGCTAGAAAAGTGCTGCTTTGCTCTCCCTTCTTGTGAAATCAAACACACCCTAACAATAATGATATTTGGACAATAAATCTAGGAATAGTGTTTATGCAGGACCTTCCCAAGACATTTTTGTTGCCTGATCCAAAAGCCATGCCTCAGAATCTGCAATGTCACAGACATGGCATGCCTAAAGAGCAAAACCCATGTTGGGATGAAGCTGCCAGTGGCGGACCTTGGGATCTCAAATTTCAGCAGCACCCTGTGCAATGCCAAAATCTGCCACATCCTCCCCATCTCTCACCCTCTGTTCTAAATCATAGTTGTGGCATCCCCTGTGGTGCCCCCAAAGCCCAGTGAAACCAAACCAGTTGCTCTTCCCTAAATCTGCCAAATCGAATTAAGGGAGCCTCTGAGCATATGCATCAGAGTCTAGGGCCCAATAAAGGCCATACTGGAACAGCAGATGGAACAAACTGGTCATGCAATGGAGACCCAGCTCCTAGGGGTACAAACAGAATAGCTTTCCATTCCTATTCCTCACACTGCCTCCAGATTCCTGAATCACTGATGCTTTTGCTATGGAAGCTGTAGAACATGTTTTGGAGCAGGGTTGGAGAACCGGTAGTCTTCCAGATGCCGTTGGACTCCAACTCCCATCAGCCTCAGCCAACATGGGCAGTGGCCAAGGATGCTGGGAGTTGTAGTTCAACAACATCCAGTTCCACATCTGTACTGCAAAATATCATATTGAAATAGCATAAATAGCCAACACCGTGCTCTTCAGATGTTGCTGAATTCCAACAAACCAACCTTGAGCTCCTTGGGGAAAAGTTGGCATATAAATGTAATAACTATGGAGGTAAAACACAGCCACTGTGCCTAGCAGCCACTGATCACCTCACCCTCCATGAACTTTCATCTAATGGGCAGGAGCAACACTACAGTAAGGGCATTATGGGAAATTTAAATGGCTGCTTGCCAGGGCAGGCATTAGTAGTGGTGAAGCCCTGGCTGCTGCCCAAAGATGCTATGTGCTGGTGCCAAACCGACGGGTGCTGAATGGTTTTGTAGGGCAAATCTTTCTAAAATGCCTAAACTGACTTGGTTTCATAAAAGGTACAGAGCCTTACCAATAACTTCTAATATCCAAGTGAAAATTGTCCTAGGTCACAAATGTGAGAAGATGCACAAAACTTCCATAATCTCGGGAGCCTTTGCTCTCTGTCTTGAATTCAAGAAATATATCTGCCAATAGAGAACAATACTTTGAACACCACAAAAGGGGCTCCAGAAACATGTATGCCACAATCTTTTACAGTGCAATGCTATGCCTGGCTACTCAGAAATAAGCCCTACTGTATCCAATGGGACCATATATGTGTACCTAGGATTGCAACCTTAGCTGTTAAGAGTTCCACAAGACAATGTGTTGTGATCCTAACATAATTTACCTCCCCGCCTCTCAGCACACACCTGCCATTATTATTATTAAGCAAGAGATGTGGTTTATAATGACACATTTAAGATCTACCACTCTAAAGGCATTAGGCTACACTCTGCGCATAGCTACCACTCTAAAGACATTAGGTGGGTTTTTGTGAAGAAACAATAGGATAACTTCCTTGTATGCCTATCTTTACTCTTTGGGAAAGGGCTGGATGCAAATGGGAATAACAGATGGAAATGAAATATTCCAGAAAACAGAGCACTGATATTATTTATTGTTCCCTTTCCATGCACTGTTCCATGCAGCTTTAAAAATTAAAGCTGATATACTTTGTGCCAGAAATTCAAAACCTGTGGCCTTCCATATACTGTTGCATCCCAGCTCCCAACCAACAAGGACAATGATCAAGGAGGATAAGAGGTGTAAAGCAACAACATTCAGAGGGTCACCAGAACCTCGTGCCAGCTTTATCTAGATGCATCTATAACAGGCTTCTGTTATCTTTTCAGATACACTCTCAATGACAGAAACCTTGGTCGCCTAGTGTCAAGAATAACAGAAACCTTCAACACAGACCTTCAGCTTTGGCAGGTAAGGGAGCAGTCTGACCTTCCAGCTTTCCAGCTAAAATGAGGATAGTCATTGTGGAACCTTCCCAACGGTCAATGGATTACAATGTCCATCATCCCGGACCATTAGTTACACTGGATGGGGCTGTTGGGAGTCCAACAATATCTGGCAAGCATCACATTGGCTACCTCAGTGTGAAACCAGAATGCCATAATGTTTCAGGATGTCTGTGTATATTGTGATAGATCTATATTGCAATCATAAATCACTTAAAGGCTGCCTGGGCAAAACTAAAGTGCCTTTCACAGACATGAGGAACACAATAGCTAACCTCTGTTTAGTGAAACCAATTCATTTGAACATTTCTGACAAGTAATAAGACTTTGGAAAATCTTTAGACCATCCACATTAATGGGGTCATTCTTGAGCCACATATATACTAAATTGGTAGGATTACATCTGGAGCCTCACTGATTTGGTAGTTTCAAAAAGATCCGTCTGCCGTCTAGGCCAGAAAGATAAGAGCTGCTTCCAAAAAAAAACCAAAAAAAAAAACCAGCATTCACACAGAAAATCTCTGGTTGCAAGAACAACCAACATGGTAGCCTCTGGATGTTTTTGGGCCCCATCAGCATCATTCAGCATAGCCAATAGTCTGAGATGATGAGAGCTATAGTCCCATCTGGAGGGCATTACAGTGGCTATCCTTGAATTAGGGCATAACTCTGCACTTTCTCTTTACTCTTGATTACATAGACCAGCAGAACAACAGTCTATACTAGCTCTCTTTTCACTGATACACTAAAGCATAGTTTAATGCCACATGCATGAACAGAAGTGACATGCATACACTCTCTGCCTGTGGCACAACCATGAGAGGAAGGCTGAAAGCATCTCCTTCTTGTATAAACAAACAGGAGCTCATGGTTATGCTCAAGCAGCAGGGAACTCTGGCGATTTTGAACTATGGTTTGCTAACAAGCCATGACCCATAAACCACAGCTTCACTCTGGCTTTCTAAAACAAAATCAGAGTTTAAACTAACCAGAGTTTCTACCAGTTCAGATTTAATTATGAACTTCGGCTAGCTTTAAACAGGAAGCAAATATTTCTCCTCATGGACAAGCTGCAAGAGGAGAGGGAAGGGGAAGCACATAAGCCTGAACAGGCTCATTCATGTAGTACCAAGCCATGGTTTAGCATGATGCCCCTGAACAGGTCAGCTCATTTTGGCCAGGAGTGCCATTCTTTAAAATCAGCTGGTTTGGATCAGGGCCAAGGCAGGAGTAGCAGATCTAATCCTTTGCCCTTGTGCCAATTCTTCCATTTATATTCCCTCATGAAGCTGCTATTAGCATATTTGGGGAAGGAACAATTTAGATTGTGGCTGTTGCATTGGAAGAAAAGGTTATAACAGTCCCCTCCCCCACTCCTCTGCTTCATGCTGCAGCTCCTGTCTCAACTGGAGACTCCCATATCAGTGTGTGTTTGCTTGTTTGTTTCAAGAAAGAAAACACAGTCATACCTCGGGTTACAGATGCGTGCCGAAACCCGGAAGTACCGGAACGGGTTACTTCTGGGTTTCGCCGCTCACACATGCGCAGAAGCACTAAATCACGCTTTGCACATGTGCAGAAGCACCGAATCGCAACCCGTGCGTGTTCAGGTGCGGCGCTGAGGGTTGCGAACGTGCCTCCCACACAGATCATGTTGGCAACCCAAGCGTCCACTGTAGTAGGAAGTTCAAAATCAGTCACTGAATACCTTGGAATGCATCATTTGTCACCAGATACAGTGGCAGGAAGAGGGTTACAACATGATAAAATGAGATGAGATGATCCACAGCTCTACTCCACACTGCAGGTGTAGCCATGTCCTTCTGTCATTCATTCTGTGGCTCAGATGCATATCACCCAAGCCAATGGTTGCAAAGCCCAGTTTCAAATTGCACAGGGCAGCTGTATATTCACATGTATCTGATATGCAGACCCGAGATAAGTTAGACAATTATTCATCTTCTAGCAAACCAGTTTTATCATGCAAATGAATGCACATGGTTGTTGTTGTTTTTTTCTTAAGATGGAAAACTTCTTTGAGAAATATCCTAATGCTGGAGCTGGAGCATCTTCCAGGACTCAGAGTATTGAAACGGTGAAGGGCAACATTGAATGGTTAAAGCGATACCGAGAAGAGATCGCAGCCTGGTTTCCGAATTAGACTTGATCATCCTTTGTACCCTAAACTAATCTTTAGGACTTTCAGAGTACAGCAAAATGAGGATTTGTAGAAATCCTGCTTTCAGACCCTGATAAAGCTGCCAGTTCTGTCAGAAGGAAACAACACGGGGATAGAGTAATTTATTGAAATGTATGTTCAAATATGCTAGCTCCTCAAAACATCGAATGTCCATTAATACATTTGTTCTCCTATTAGTGGGGCTACTTACAGAGTGAAAAATTATCGTGCTCACATGGCTCATTAGATTACCCTAGTCCTCTTTGTGAGGATCACTGGTGTGTGTACTTACCTCACATAGACGCACACTCCTTTGAAAACGGGTCCTTTATTTATCCCAAACCCACATTATTCCATGTACTCAGGCCACCCTTCCAAACGTACCTTAACAGCGATCCATTCCAAATCTAGAATTTTTGCCTCTGGCTCTCCTGAGGAAAATTAGATGAGAAACTTTCTCTCCCTCAGAGGACGTTCATGCTTTGTAAAACCATCCTCAAACACATTATCCTCCACTGTATATACAGGTAGCCTATTATTTACAATCATTTGCAGCATTTTGTAACGATAGCAGGGCAGGGAAAAGACACTGCAAAGCAGACTGTGGTATCTGTGTGTTGCCCAAGTGATCCTGGCGAAGCCATAGCTCCCTGGGAGGGTACCTGATCTGTATACAGAAGGTCTCACATTCAAGGATTTCAGGCCCGAATGTAACATGCAGTCAAATTATGTAGCAGACAGCTATGTATCTTGTTTTCCCTTAACTAGTTACAGGTGTGGGAGAGCCCTCTAAAGGCAGTGTGTGGCAAGGGGTAGCTTCTCCCTTAATGCACAAACCTACTAAGATTAGAATGGAGATCGCCCCTCCCCACAAGACTTAGGTACCAAAAGCAATTTCACCCCAAAGGCAGCCTTAACTGACCTTGTGCCCTCCAGGTATTTTGAACTTCCACCAGCCCCAGCCAGCATGAGCGCTATGTTATGGTGGTTCCAATCCTACCCACACAGCCATGTCAGAGAGCGCAAGTGTCGCATATTGTTCATTCTGCACCTGCAAGGAGTTGATCCTTCAGTGTGGTGGCTCCTATGCGTTAGAACTCCCTGCCTGTTGATCTTAGGCAAACATTTTCACCACACTGCTTTCAGTGCCTGCTAAAAACTTTCTTTTGTTTGCTCAAGTGAGCCTATCCAGAACTGTAAATTTGGCATGTATTTTAACATGTGATTTTATTTTCTAATGTATATCTTTGAAAAACTGCTCATTTATTTTTATTTTTTTAATGTTAGGCTGGTTGTTGTTTTTTCAATATCTGGTTGCATCAGTAATTTTAAGGGCATATTTTATAATTTACCTGTTAAACAAACAAACAAACAAACATCTGGAGGGCACCAGGATAGTGAAAACATTTCTGAAATTTCCAGTCCAGCACAGGAACGGAAAACCTTCCTTTCCTGCATGCTGCCTTCACAGCGAAAATCAGGCTTCCCCACCCAATTAAGTAATGAAGGAAAAATAGACTGCCTGCTATGTATTAAGTCAGGGCAAGCCAACATTGTGCCCTCCAGATGTTCTTTGCCTGCATCTCCCATCACCCCTGATGCTTGGCCATGCTGCTGGCAACAGTAGTGACCAGCAGGGAAACTCAGGTAGTGGGGTGCTGCTCACCTGGCATCCCAGTACTGCACATTGCTGCCACTTACTGAGAGTCATAGAATTATAGAGTTGGAAGGGACCATGAGGGTCATCTAGTCCGACCCCCTGCAATGCAGGAATCTTTTGCCCAACGTGGGGCTTGAACCCACGAGCCTGAGATTAAGCGTCCTGTGCTCTACCAACTGAGCTATCCCAGGCCCACTGGGAGGGGAAGGCAGCAGGGGGCTCACTACAGTGTGGCAGCCGTGCCCTCACCAAGTTCCCAACTTGGGATGCTTAAACTAATTCATGCTTGATGGTACTGGCTCTTGTGTGTGCCTGCCTATTACCCATAAACTCCTTAGCATTCTGGGTTCTTAAGAAAGCACACACACAGAGAGAGAGAGAGAGAGAGAGAGAGAGAGAGAGAGAGAGAGAGAGAGAGAGAGAGAATACGTTAACAAGGAAAATGTAACACTTTGGCTGCAAAACCTTATGCATTTTCTGGAGAACTCAAGCCAGAAAATAATGCCAGTATCAAAAGCAGCTAGTTTGGAAGCACCTTAGGGGCTTTTTTGTGGGAAATTCCCTTATTCCAGCGCCGTTTCCCACTGCTTCCCGCTGCTATCCCGGATTGTTAGATATCCCGTAGACTGTCCCCAGGACAGGTGAAGCTGCTGATCCCTTATTTTCAGGCTGCTGATCCCTTATATTCAAATCTGAAAGTTGACAGCTATGCTTAGGGGTCACTCACAGCCGAACTACACAGTCCATCCACTGTATCGTGCTGGTCCTTGAAAAAAGAATTTGTCTAATTCTTATAACCAACTCTCTCGTGGTTTTAAATGTCCAAAGCCAATGTTGTGTACACAAATTTGCTAGAAGGGGAAAAAAACCATAATGAGGAGGAGTACAAATCAAATTAGTAAACAAAGGCAGGAATTAACTAACATGGGTGAAGAATGCAAAATGTCTAGTCAGTTTTCATCATGATGTAGGAAGAGCAGCCCCTAGTGGCAAAGAGAAGTCATTACAGATAAACGTTCAATAATTATTTATGCACTAGGAACTGTCGTGGCCATTTGTTGTCCGATTTTCTACAAGCCACTAATCAGAGTCAAATAATGTGATACATAGCACAGCAGTGTTTTATCGTGGATCCGTTTTTTTCATCCTAGCTAGAATTCCAGAATGTCCCAATCAAACTAATCCATTTCAGGTCTTCGTTTGGTTAAATATATGCCTGTATAGATATTGATGACAATAAAGAATCCTGTGTTTGTTCACTTGTTTTAAAGTTCTGACCTGGGTGTCTATTATTTCTGAGTGCACCAAAAATAGCATTGACAAAGACAGACAAATAGACATAGCCCAATACTCCCTGCAATCCAGCAAATTCCCCCAAAATAGACACACCTCTAAATGAAGCAGGGTTCACCCGCTCCCCAGGTCTCATCCAATCTATTGGCATCAGCAATGCCACAAGAACTGAAAGAATAAAAGGGCTTTTGGCCTGGTGTCTCAACCCACAACAGAAACCCTTTGACACAGGGAAGTAAACAATTTCCTTACCAGTCATGGCTTGCTTTGATTATAGAAAGGCAGCTGAATTTTGGTAGATGAAACTCAGTGTTGATTTTCCTGTCGGTTTCCTAACAGAGGATCTCTGTCAGCTAGCACTGGTGATTATTCTCACCAGCCAGTAGCAGAAAATGGACATAAGAGCCTGCTGGATCAGACCAAAAGACCTACCTAGTCCGTCACTCAGTTTTCACAGCAGCCAATGGGAAGCCCACGAGAAGGAGCTGAGCACAATAGAAATCTCCCCACTCTTAGCAACTAGTACTCAGAGATGTACCAGGTCATCATTACAGTGGTACCTCAGGTTACAGATGCTTCAGGTTACAGACTCCGCTAACCCAGAAATATTACCTCAGGTTAATAACTTTGCTTCAGGATGAGAACAGAAATTGCGCAGCGGTGGTGCGGTGGCAGCAGGAGGCCTCATTAGCTAAAGTGGTACCTCAGGTTAAGAACAGTTTCAGGTTAAGATTGGGCCTCCGGAACCAATTAAGTTATTAACCCAAGGTACCATTGTACTTCATCAAAACATAAACAAACAAAAAACCCCAATTAGATAAGAGGGCTTTTTCTCGGTAGGAAGGGTATGCGCACACACACACACACACACACTTACACTCTCTCTCACACACATACATATATACACACTGACTACACCCATAGTTCTTCTGCTGTGATTCCATGATGCCAAAGGGCTTTTGTGATTCCAAAACACAAATGCACACATAATTTTTTTTTAAATTAAAAATACTACTACTACTACTACTACTACTACTACTACTACTATTAAGGCGTCTGCACTTTTACACTTTGGCTCCTGGGTGAATGCAGCCCTAAAAAGGGTTAGACAATCCTGCCCAATCAAATCACAAAGGTAACAGCACAATGGCTGCATCCCCATAAAGTCACAGGAAATAGGCCTTACATCAAAATCATTTCATAGCACCTTCCAGATTCCAACAGTAGAAAACAAGTGCCATCAGCAACTTGTACAGCACTGGCTGCAACAAGCCTACATACTTCAAAGGCAGACTGCCATGGTGACCTTAAGATCTTGCATTGCTCCCTGCATTATTTCAAAGGTTTTGCAGCAAGAGCAAAGTTGTTCTAGGTGGCTATAGATTTGTTACCTCTGTTTAATCAATCTTAGCACAAGTGCTTGTAACTAGCTAGATCCTCCCTCCCCCCTACAGACATTAATAAATAGCATAGCCGCTGTGTCTAAACCTTGGCTGCTGTGGCCTCCATACTAGATACAAAAACTGCTTCGAATCAGTGGCATAGTGGGGGGGGAGAGACACAGGGGTGGTTGCCCGGGGTGCAAAATTGTTAGGGACACAACATTTCAACACCTGGTGCTGCCTTAATACAGCTGTGTGCTTCCGTGCCTGGGCTCCGTTGAAAACGTCTTCTCCATATGAACCAGAAAGTGACCTCTCCAGACAACGAATGACTCTTTTTTTCTTATCTCTGTGGCTGCGATCTCCTGGGTGACCCAGATGCTGTTAGGCAGTTGAAAGCACATTTGTACTCCATCCGTTTCCCTCCCTCCCTCCCACCATCACCCTCCATGTGGCCCTGGGCACTGGCAACCCATGCTACGCCACTGCTTTCAATATCTCCATCCCCTCAATTTCCAAAGCAGTATCTCATAAGGCATACAGGATTCTATTTGGGGAAGTCCATCAGCACTATCCTTGGGATGCTTACTCACAAGTAAGTCCTGCTCAGTTAAATGAGGACTGCTTACTTTCAACTAAATATGGGATTCTCACCTAAAGCCCGTTGACTCAAAAGAGCTTGAGGCACGATTCTTTGCATCTCAGCTGCAGGATATAAGTTTATGTAGAAGCAGATAATGTTCTATTAGACACCAATGGAAATCTTAACCCCACAAGAGAGCTCTGGATATAATTCGTGCAGGGGGGAATTGTAGGTTCATAAAAAACAACGCAGAAATGAGTGGTACCGTCACACCTAACAGGCATTGGTTCTGTTGTGACCTCACTAGGAGGAGCAATTTATTTTGAAATATTAGTCAATATTAGCTCAGTGCTTAGCCAAAGCTCTTGTGAGTCAAAACTCAGAAGACATTTCTGAGGCAAACAATGAAGTATCGGGAGGAGGCAGGAGAGAGGGAGGGGATGAGTGCAACAGTAAAGGAAAATATAATGACATTCATTCAAAAGCTTCTGAAAACTCCCAGGCTCTAGAAAAATCAGTTGTAAATAGCATTATTTCTAAATTTGGCTATGTATATGCTACACCTTTAAAGTGCATTTGGAACACATTCTTTCCCTCAAGCAATCCTGGAGCTCACCCCTCAATGGTTCCCAGTAACCTACAGTACCCAGAATTCTTTGAGGAAAAGAAGGTGGTTCAAACGTGCTTTCAAGGTAGAATCATGAAATCTTAGAGCTGGAAGGGACCCAAGAGTCATCTAGTCCAATGTCCCACAATGCAGGAATCTCGACTAAAGCATCAGTGACAGATGGCTGTTAAAGCCTCTCCTCCTACCAGAGGGGAGGAGTTGTGAGCGGGAGCTGGTTCCCACATTGGCAGGGGGGCGTATTTGGCCCCCTGCGTCAGTTTCCCGCCTGCCGCACCCATCAGCCAGCCAATTGGGCTGGCTTGGGGGCAGGGTTTAGCCGCATTCAAGCGGCCACACCAGCACTGGGCCCTCATGCTCCTGCCTGGAGTCATCAGATCACCCGCCCACCCTCCCTTTAGGTCATATTTATGCTTTTAACCTTGCTATGGACTTTGGTTGGTTGCCCTGGTTGCCCAGGGGGCCTGATAGGAACTTTTATCCATTTGGCAAATTGGCAACAGCCACTTGGTTTTTTTGCCTACCTCGTAGCAAATCGTCACAACTTTTCGGGCATTGGCGGTTAGGCATTGGAATATGTGTCATGTGTTGGAGGGCCATCACCTACCCCTCTCCTTGTTGGGTATTCCGTTAAAGGAATCCGGCGGTCATGGATCCTGTCCAATGCCCTGCGGGTGGCTAGGGCCATTGCAAAACCCCTGGTGACATCAGGGGAAGCTTCTGGTTGTATTTGCATCAACAAGCTCCTCCCACTGGTTGTTAACCTTCGGGGTGGATTCATATATAGATTGTTTGATCCAATGCCTAAGCCAATACCACTCACATGCTGTAACCAATAAAGTTGTGGCCTTCTTTAGCCCATTAACCTAAAATATACGTGTCCTTGTGTCTTATTTATCCCTAAGCAGGTGGGGGGGGGGGTCCTCAACTCACAACCTCTGCTTAAAAACCTCCTAGGGAGGAGAGATATTGTATGTATGCAGCCATTGACTGCCATTCTTAGACTGCTGCTGTTAACATTTTGCTTATGAGTGCTGGTTTCCAACAACTTATGCTGCCGTACGAAAATAATTTGTCTGAAAGGACATTTTAAGCTTTGGTTGCCCTGCCCTTTCAAAGACTCATTTGGAAATCAAAATAAATTCCCAAATAGTGATTTCCACCACCACCCCTTTTAAGTAACAATGGGGTTGAGAGTGTGTCAACATTTACTTTATAACCTCTGCTCAAATGTTAGGCATTTATGACTACTGTAAACATTCAAGGAGGACTGCCTCTTAAGAAGCAAGGCCACCGCTGAGGTAATATGTTGGTTTTATTATTCAATACCCTAAATGGCTGCTTGTTTTGAGGCAACATTTTCAAGGCTAATAGTCTGGTCTACAATCCAGTTCAGGTGAAGTATGGGGGCTTAGAGGCAATTGAGAGCCATCAAAGTCGGTCCAGGCTAAATTGTTTTAATCCAGATTAAACCAGATTACAGATTGGGCTATTGTTTACAGAGAGTTTTCTAAAGTTTCCAAAATGAATGAGCTGCTGGTGGTGGTTATATGTGTGTTTGTATGAAATTTGTTATTTTTGCAAGCCATTTAGAGACTACTTTAGTATTAAATAAGCCTTATATTATTATATTATATTATATTATATTATATTATATTATATTATATTATATTATATTATATTATTATATTATATTACATGTCCCATCTTTCCTCCAAGGAGCTCAAGGTGGTTCACATGGCTCCTACTCCTCCTCATTTTGTCCTCCCAACAACCCTGTGAGGTAGGTTAGGCTGAGAATGAGTGACTGGCCCAAGGTCACCCATGGGCTTCATGACTAAGTGGGGATTTGAACCCTGATATCAAAGATCCTAAGGGATGTGGGTGGCGCTGTTGGTTAAACCACAGAGCCTAGGACTTGCTGATCTGAAGGTCAGCAGTTCGAATCCCCGCGATGGGGTGAGCTCCAGTTGCTCGGTCCCTGCTCCTGCCAACCTAGCAGTTCGAAAGCACATCAAAGTGCAAGTAGATAAATAGGTACCACTCTGGCGGGAAGGTAAACGGCATTTCCGTGCACTGCTCTGGTTTGCAGAAGCGGCTTAGTCATGCTGGTCACATGACCTGGAAGCTGTACGCCGGCTCCCTCGGTCAATAAAGCAAGATGAGCTCCGCAACCCCAGAGTCGGTCACGACTGGACCTAACGGTCAGGGGTCCCTTTACCTTTACCTTTATCACAGATCCTAGTCCAATACCACATCACACTGGCTAAACAATAAACATAATATATGACACTTTTCATTCAGCATTGTCTCCCACTTCCCCCCAAATGCACATGAAATTCAAAGCATGAAACATGAAAACATGTATATGGACAATGCACCCACATCCATGCATTCAAACTATTGAGTGTGTAATACAAGTAATCTTCTATGAATGCCAACATATGCATCTTCATAGGTATGCAAACAAGAAGCACAGGAAATTATCCCTTCTATATTTTCAATTGGATAACCTCACCCAGATCTTGAGTCAGTAATAGCTAAAACGCTTCCTGAATGGAATTTGTGAACTGACAATAGCAAACTCATGAATACCAATGCACAGAAACATATGAAATCGCATTGGACAGAGTTAGGTTTGCCTTAAGGCTGACCTAGAGGACAGACTAAGGCATACCTCACACAAACAATGGATACGAGAGGTTGCCAGACAATTCAGGTCTAGACAGCATAACTAGCTTGACTCAGTGCTACGCAGTTTCATAAATTCATATGAAACTGTATTGATGATGATTCATAAAACCCCAGAGGCCAGGATGAGAAAATAAATTGACAGCTTCTGTGCATTTATGCTCCAAGCACACAAAAAACAGGTTAATAGGCGGTGCTGCAGCCACCTTCCTTCGGGCCCCCTCACAGAAGAGAAGGACTGAATGAAAGTTTATACTTGTTGGGGTGGCGGAACACTGGTCATGCAGTTCAGTGGAAATCAAAGGTGCTGAAGGCTCTTTAAATTGTTCACATGAAAACATCTGAGCTAACAAGAGTTAAATCTCAACCTGCCTTTCCCTGCAAAACAGAGTCTTGGGTCTTGGATTACACGTAAAATATTTTAAACACTTGATCTTACCCGTGAGGCCCAGGGAAGCTCAAAATCCTAAGCCTTTGGGGGATTTCACAATGGACCACCCACTATGAAAGTTGAGGTTGGCACCTCTGCCAATGCAGCTTGCTCTTAAGAAGCCCTTCCAAATACTGCTGCGGGCTTTCCCTGTGGAAACAAAAACATGACTGCAAACGGCTGGCTAGTTGTTGTGATCTGAAAAAGCTCTGCAGTGTAGATTGCACACGGCGCTATCATACCCTCCAACATTTCTCCGATGAAAATAGGGACATCCAATTCCACCATTATCCACGGACCAAAGACTATATTTGTATGCTATGACAGCAGCTAGAGTTCTGATAGCCCAAAAGTGGAAAACACAGGAGATACCGACTGTAAAGGAGTGGCAGACAAAGTTGGTTGACACATAGGATTCGCAGTCAGGAGGAGACAAAGTACCAAAAAGAATGGAGTAAATTTATGGTTTATATAAGTGAGAACTGTAGAAATTTGAAGACGTTAGCAGGACTGAAATAAATCTTATGTCATGGTTTAGTCTTTTACAAATGAAATTGTGAATTAAAGATTGGAATAAGAAAACCTGCAGAAGGGAAGGAAGGAAGTCAATGGCTCTATGGAGCATAAAGTAGGATACATGTAAAAAGATTTGATGTTTTTGTTTGTTGGTGTTGGTGTATTTAAAATGAAAACTTAATAAAAAGCATTTTTTTAAAAAACACAATTCCACCATCATCATATTTACGCCCCGCCCATCTGACTGGGTTGCCCCAGCCATTCTGAGCGGCTTCCAACATTTATAAACATAACAAAATATTAAACACTGAAAAACTTCCCTATACAGGGCTGCCTTCAGATGTGTCCTTGGCTCAGGGGTTGCATAACTCCATACCCCCCAACATTTCACCGATGAAAATAGGGACGTCCTAAGGAAAAGCAGGACATTCCAGGTTCAAATCAGAAACCAGGATGGCTTCTGTAATTCCAGGACCGTCCCTGGAAAATATTCTTTACAATGTTGGCATTAAGCCTCTTGTGCCGCCCTGTGTGGCCTTCTAGAATTAGTTCACAGTCAGTTGCAGGAACATAGAAAACTCACTGCTTCATACTGAGTCAGACAAATGGTTCATCTAGCTCAGCACTGTTTTACGATGACTGCATACCTTCCAACCTGCTGAGTTCCAATATTGGAATATGTGTCTTCCTGTCCATGCTCCTGTGCAAGTCACATGACCCGTGTGAGGTCACAGAGCCCAAAAGACACACTTTTTTCCAGGGCTGTGCTCTCACAGCACCCAGAAATGTGCATTTTAGGATGCTGTGCAAAATCGTGGCCCCGAAAAAGCCAGGTGGAATGTGCTAGATGCTGTACAATTTTTAACTGTATTTTAATTGCTGCTTTTTTTCTTATATTGTATTTTATTGATTTCAGTCTGCATTCCATAAAATCCTAATTATAATACAATATAAGAAATAAAAGAAGCGGTGAAATTAAAATTAAAATTGAATTTGTGTATTTAATGTGTACATTCTGCAGACCACCTCCACAAAACTCATGGACATCTGGCAGTCTACAGACTACAATTGTGGAAATCTAGGTTTAGGATTGAGCCATCTGAAGAACTACTTCCATCTGCCCAGGTGTTGAGACCTTAAGGAGAGGCCTATCTATCTATCTCTCCTGTCAGAATCAGATGCATCTTTGGAGACTACTCAAGAAAAACCCCTTTTATTTAAACAGGCATTTTGGCCTAATGGGTTGTTGTTGTTGTTCTTCTACTCTGCATTTTGAATCTAATTTGATTTTAATTGTGTTTTTATCTAGCTGCTATTTTTATCTGCTCTTTCCTGGTTTCATTGTCATCTTTCAGCCTTGTTTGTGCTCTTTTCTTTCCGTTGTTTTGTTTTTTTAACTTGTGGGTTTTAATTCACAAACAAGGAAGCCAGATGACAATAACACCGGATTAGAGCAGATAAAAATACTTTAATTAAATTTTCATTTTTATTTGTTGTGTTCATTATTTTTATGTGTTATGTGTTACATTTATAGCCTGCTTGGAGGTTTTTTTATGGACAGCAGTAGCAAATAAATAAATAACCCATTTTTCTCCATTGAGGAACATTTAGGGAGGACTATCAGCAGCTGCTGAAGTTTCTAAGGTTCATTGAAAGCATATGAATGTGAACCAAAGTTATTTCAAAGAATGCCCAAACCTTCAAGTTAAAACTGGGCTATCTGCTTCACTGCTTCAGTGGATTTGCAGTCTGCTTGAAAAAAAACTTATTTTCCATGAAGATCATGCAGAGGGGAGGGAAAACAGTTTTATCTTACCAACATTTTGCTAAAGTCCATCATCTAGGCCACTGTTCTATCTTTTGTACTTATTGGCAGGGGCTCCAAATGTGCAGGGATGCAAAATCTGGGCATGAAAGTGAGATCTGATCTCTAGCAAGTCCCTTCTGTAATATTTATCTACAAAAAAAACTAGAAGGCCATATGCTAAGCGAGCCATAAATGCCATGCTTTGTTTCAATTTTGGAGCCTTTTGCTGGTCAGAAAGAAAAAAACTCTCCATTAAAAAGATGAGTAATGACAATGCAACCCAAAGGAGGCTTAAAGACATGTGTTCTAGATGTGATCATACTGCATAGCACCTAACTTTTTTGTTTGCTTGTTTAAAACTTTAAGTGATGGCGCATTCAATGGGATTTTCCCTTCTTTCCCTCCGCTTCTCACATGCCCTCAAAATCTACTCCTCCGGCTACTCCAGAGCAGGTTGCAGGATAGGGAGCCGAAGGGGAAAGGAAGGGGAGGTCCCATTGAGCCAGCAGAAGTCTAGTCATGTAATGTGAGATGTCACCCATATGCTGGAGAAATGAAGCTTTTATTGGAAAACACCAAAACTTGCTACATTTCAACCAAATGTTTTGACAGCAAAATCAGTAGAAAACCTTAAAGTACATGATTGATCAGTGAGCTATAAGAAGCATACAAAAGGCTCTATATGCTAAAACTTACAATTTACGCTCTCCCAGATAAAGGTAGCAATCTGATGCACCAGAAGCTGTTGTAAATGAAGCTAAAGCTACGTCCAGATCCAAACCCTGCTCAGCAGCAGAGCTGCTGCTATTCTGCCCAAAATTGGCAGAGGGAAAGCAAGCCGTTAAAATAGTCTTATGACAGATTGCCAGGTTACAATATCAAGCTGAATGGGTTTAGGATCTAGCCTAAGTACCCTCACTCTGGTCGCACCCACGCCACACCCCCAGAATGCCCATTTTGGAGGACTTCCACTGGCTTCCACTCAGCCAGCTGAAGCCCAGCTGAGCAAGTTAAGCTGGCGTATCTTGGGCTGAGCCAGAGTTAGGACAGAGACAAATTTAAGGGAGTGTGAGTGGTTCTCCTGCACTGGGTGCCGAGCCAAGAGGGCACCGCAAGGGCACTGCAACAATGATGAACAATGAAAGGTGAGAGGCAGGGGTGCGCTGAATTTTGGCAACACACAAGGTGCCACAGAAATTTTAAGGCCCAAAGGCCACCACTAGTTAGGGGCTTAACACCAGATGAGCCAGAGATCTGTTGCATCCAAAGCTACTCATCCCAGAAGATCTCTTCATAAGATTGGCCCCTAAATTTCCCATTTTGGAACCTAAAAGCAAGCAGATAATAGGATCAATAGAGCACAATGCCACTCGTTCAATCTCTGGATGGAGATTGACCAACCAAGACCACAAGATCAATCCCAGAACAAAAGCTGGAGTGAAGGGACACTGGGAAATTCATGGCTTCCCAGCATACTTAAATGGGGTGGATAGTTGCTCCTTTTAGCAACCTTTCCCACACAAGGAAGTTGAGGAAAATATAGCTGCTTTTTAGCAAGCTATGGTAGAGGGGCTGTGATTTCCCTACACGTATTAGAATTCAGAAGTGCAATTTATTGACATCATTCAATACCCCCCGCCCAATCACTCTTTCCCATAACTAAGTGGCAAGAGACTATGTCCAAAAATAACATTTCAAAATAATGGATTTAGGATCCACATATTTTTCCAATGAATCAAATCCTTATTCTGAGCAAAGAGCCTCCAAAAGAAGTTTCTGCTTTCTGGGGGAAACCAAACCATCATGTTGTGCATGATATTTATGTCAGATAGATCTGAATTATGACTTGGATGAGGTACTAATCAGTAAGGACAGACATCTGACAACATAAATTATGGGGAAAGGCACGTTCCAGTCACGAAGGAACAACTGAAAACACAAGCCTGCATTTGGTGAATATAACTCATTGTTGTGCCCAAATGCATCGTACGTCACTGTAAGATCACGTAAATGGACTCCTTTGGTGTGAGAGCGATCAGTTGTTTGGAAGAGTCTTTTGGGAATGCTGTCAAAAGCAAGCAGTTTCACTCTTTCCTATTCAAAATTGCTGTGCTTTTCCCCATTTCTGGATTGTGGTTTCGTCAGCAGTGAACCCTTGCATGTCCCCCTCCAAACTAAGTGACAAGGAAGTGACACCTATCTCAGATGGTTGGTCCCAACAACAAACCCCTCAGAACCATTTAGAAGAATTCCTGCCATACATCTCTGGCTATAGACCTGAAAAAGTATTATGCATGGCACTCCATTGATTCAGATTGCAGTGCCTTTAGAACTGCGGACCATGGCACTACTGCCAGTGCTGATATGAGTCCAAGCTATCAGTTCTACCAGTAGGATTTATTGCCACATAATAGGCACAATGCAAATAATGTTAACTGAGCATTTCAATCCCATTTATTTCCATGGGAACTTCTGGGTCTCATTCATTAGTCCATGTGCATATGGGATTTTTATTGCTAGGGGAGTGGGCCTCTACTAATAACCATTGCCACAGATGCTGTTGAGTCCATTTCCACTGCTCCTGACAATGATGAAATCCAGCTTGCATGGATGGAGCTCAAGTGCTGGACCATGGCCACAGCAGAAGGTATTCACTTTGTTTGTGCATGTTGATGATTCTATGTGTGCAAACATATCCCAGTCCCGTTCCCATTACAAAATGTGCATAACCCTCACAGTGCATCCAGCCTCCTGTATGGGTGAAAATAATTATCCGGCCTTTGTGCTTTGGTAACATCCAGACTTGATGACTGCAATGTGTTATGCGTAGGCTTGCCTCTGTTTGGAAACCTCAGCGGGTTCACAAACTGGCAGTCGCCAATAATTGTGCTTGCTCTTTTCACTTCTTTACAGCAAAATTATATCATACTGACACTAAAAGTTGTGGACATTCAATGAAGCTGAATGCTGCAAAATTCAAGATACACAAAAGAAAGCAGCAATGAAGCATATGAGAGGAAGAAAGGTGGTTGAGTGGAAAGGCTGATTCAAAGCTGTGTTGGAGAAGAACGTTTGGGTCTATAACCCTAGCCTCATATTTGGGATGAGCATTAGTGAGCTGTCAACATGTGTATTCCTGAGCCCGGAGTATTGCAAAGTGCCAGCATAAGCTGACTATTCCTGCTGTAAATCAGTGGGATGCAAAACTTATTCACTTCTGATGCATATCTGCTCTGAAGAAAGCCCCACCCAGCACGAAGGGGCTTACACCCAGGCAAGGGTAAAGGATTGGAGGGCAGTTCCATTCAAGCTGTCATTATACAGTACTTATAAAAACAACCCATTCTTTTCTTTTCATATGCTGGCTACATACCTTCTAAAGCGTGTTTGCTTTTGCAGAAAGGTTGCAGTAGCATTGTTTGTTTAAATCTCAGACCATTTTAGGCACTGTATACTCTAGCAACAAAGAATAAAACTACTGAAGAGGACTTCTGTGTGCTGTGTGGATAACGTGTTATGCATAGAATGCATTTCGATAGTCCATGCTGGCTACTGACCTGCGTCGTGGCGTTTTCATCTGTAGGGTTAATCAGCCCTTACTAGGGTGTCAAGTAAAATATACTTAATATGGATTAAGAGAGCCTGTTTTGGGTTGAGCCAGTCTTAACCTTGTTTGAATAAGAGTCAAATGCAGTATGTTCACATTACTTTTGATCAGTGCTAAAACGGTCTGAATAGCCTTAAAATGGGCTAGCTAACCTAGATTAGCTAAACATAGCTTAATTACTTGTGGTGGTGGGCAAACCTTCCCTATAGACAAACCCTCTAATTATTAACTTAAAATGTGCATTAAATAGGCATTACTTAACCTACCAGAGCTAATTAACCTCCTGAGCTCAGAAAGTTAAGCTGCTAACCTTTGCTCAAAATAATCCTAGAGCGGGAAAGCAATGGAGGCTGTAACTCAAACTGGACCATAGAAATACAGAGGAGGAAGCTGGTATTTGTTTGGGTTCTTTAAAAGCAAAATCTGCTTGCTTGGGGCCAAAATAAGAGCCTCTTTCACAACAGCTGCTGGAGAAATGCTCTTTTCTATAAGGAAGAGGACAAAGAGTGCTCTTATTCCAACTCTTCCTAGCAAAACAACTCCTCCTGGTTTTCCTACCTGTGGGTGGTCATCACCACATGACTGCTGCTTATTCCAAAGCAGAGGTGGATGCCAGAGAGAGCCAGGACCGTACATCCAGACCTAATAAACACACCAATTGTCTGTAGTTATAACACAGGTAGTAACCACTAATTAGATTCTATACTCTCCTGTCAGGAATGTTTATACAACCAAGCTCTGCACTCATTCATAGCCATTATAGTCTGTTAAAAAAATACTACTGTTTCTTATATACGTCATTGGTTTCAGTGAGCGAATCAACCCCTTGTTCATGGGGAATTATATAATACCTTTTTTTTCATTAAGACATTTTGCTTTTATTTTATTTATTTGTGTGTGGGGGGGTTTCTTTCATTACTAACCACTGTGGGATCATCTGGATGAATGATGAGATATAGGGGGGAAACTCTAAATTAATAAACTGTTGGTAAATATACATACCAATTATTGAAATTATTATGTTGCTGGTAAATATGCAGACCACTCGTGCTAATGTGAATTCCACCTCTTTGATTTCATTTCTGTAAGAGGGGGCAAGGCTGTCACAATCTATTTTTCTTTCCGTGAGGAGTTTGTGCCTCTAAAAGCTCTGTGGCAGATAGAAATGACACACAAATGGGTGAAATTGTTCTCGCTTCTGCAATGCAACTACTAAAATTGGGACAAGCAAGAATGGCATGCAATCAGGTAGCTCTCCCATCATCTAACTATTGAACACCTATTTAAAGCCCTGACAGAGGGATGCGCAGAAGCAGATTTCTGTGTTATCCTCACTATTCTTCGTTAAGACCATTATTAATTTGCTAGTAGCAAGAGTGCTGAGCGTCAGGTAGTGTAGCTCTGTGGCAGAGCATATGTCTTGCATTTCAAAGATCCCAGATTTAATCCCTCCAGATCTACACTCCAGGTAGGGTAAAGAAAGTCCCCTACTCGGAACCCCCCCCCCCCAGCTGCTACCAGTCAGCGTAGATGCTGCCGAGCCAGACAGGCCAATAATATAATTCCGTTTTTTGCGTTGAATGTAACCAGATTTATTCATTGAAGGGGGGAATGAATAATAAAAGGAGGAAGGTTTGTATGATGTGGGTATGCATACATATACGAAGGAAGGAAGGAAGGAGCGAGCGAACCCGTCCATGGTTAAGGAATGAAGACAAGTTCCACGGAGGAACCAGCCACGCGGATAGCTCTTACCTTGAACCAGGCTACATTCTTAGCGGAAAGGTTTAGTCGAGAGATCCCGGGGAAGGATCAGGCCTTGCAGATGCAGGGGTCGGGTGGAAAAGGGAGACTTTCATAATCCTAGCAGTTTTAAGGAAGATCGGTCCGAGCTGATGCAAAAAGAGGGAGAAGTTCCCCCATCTTCCGCAGGTTTCGCGATGCAACTTTTTTCGCCGGGTGTGCGTGCGCGCGCGCGCCGGCGCAGAGTTCCCCTTTTCATGAATGGGTGGGCAAGTTCATGATAGAACGCTGGGGATAATTAATAAGGATGATGAAAAGAACGCGCCGCCCGGCAGTCAGCGCGAGCAGAGGAAACTTTCCCCGTCTCTTAAGGAAATGGAACTGCCCTTCCAAGTTCAGTTAATTGGCGCTCCAGCCAGACAGGATCGCTGGAGAAATCAGCTTTGTCCTTTGCCTGCTTAGACTACAGCCCCATAACCACTTACTCGGGAATAAGCTCTGTCGGAAATCCGCAGGACTTACTTTCGAGTAGGCGTGTTTCGGATCGGATGGCGCCGTTAAAAGCCTGTAATTCATGAATGTCTTTTTCAAACGTGTCAGCGCCGATTACATCCCTAACTAACCTTGGGCTTGTTAGAGGCTTGTTTTTCTCAGATGCGATGGGAGAAAACAGCTGGGAGGAATTTTGCCGCTGAGTGCCGTGCAGTAAATCTCGTTTTGTCCAACTAAAGTGTGCATAGGATTGCGGTCCTCGGCGTGAGTGGGTCATTTCTAGGGAAAGGATGCGAGCATAGCAGATTTCTGAGCCCTGGCAGTAAAACCGAATTCCTCCGCGCAACGCAATCCTATGCAACTCAAAAATAATCCTCATGGTTTTGAATGGAACTTACTACCAGGTACTTACATCTGCACAGGAGCGCTCCCTTGGTGTCCGTTTGCAAACCTTTGCACACTGATTTGGGAGTAGTCCCAAATGCAGAGCAAGCATTCATAGGATGCGAGTGGGTTTCAGCAAGACCCCATTCCCTAACTGCCTGAATAGAAGCACAAGTTTTTAGAGATGGAAGAGCCTCTGGGAGATCAGAAAGTCCAGCTTTGGCTCCATGCAGGAGTCATCTGGAATATACAGTTCTTCAACTCTATATTCCGAGGTGAGCAGTCTTAACAAAAGTCAGTTTAACTACTCTAGGAGAACCAATAATTTGAATCCAAGCTTTTTACGTTCATTCACAGAAGATGAAGGAATGATTCGCTCCCCCCGCCCAGGTCCCTGCAGAGGAATCAGCAGTAATTCTTCTGAGTTAGGCGAAAGGCAATTCTGTGCGGGTTTATTCCGAATTAAAGTTCCCCCGAATTCAGCGCAATAAACCGGGCAGAGTTATGCACACTTGCGGGAGCGCAAGCCACAATCAGCGGGGTGGGACTTGCTTCTGAGCAAACAGTTACAAGCGTTCACAGTTCATCCGGATTGCGAGTACGGGATTTTATGGAAGTACAGTACCCAGAAACAAAAGGGATGGGGGTTAGCAGAGAGAACTTTCCAAAAGGAATGGGGGGGCAGACAATGAAATATTTGACACCTTATGGTGAAGTTGTCTAGAACTGAAGCCACTTCTATTACTCCAGAGGAGCGGACTGGAGGAAAGGAAGGTCACTCTCCTTCTAAGGTGGTGGTGGTGGTGAGTAGTCAGATGTGGACTGCCCTGTCTGCCTACTCTAGAGTAGCCCCAGGATCCTCTCTAGCCCATAATCCACTTCAATGCAATTCTCTGTCAGCATCGCTATGGTCCTCTGGGGTTTTAAAGATCATTTCCAGCTTATTGACTGTTGAGAAGCCTCCGTAAGACTTTTGTGCGTCTAAACGGAGCTGTAGTGGTGTTAGCAGTGGTAATACTGATGGTGTCATTCAGCTATTGTGGCCTTAGTGGGACAAAACAACCTCAGACAGAGTCGTTTAATAGCGAGCAGCAACAGCAGCTTTCTTGTTTTTCGGGTGCAAATATTTAGTGGAAACGTAAGAAGTCAAGTCGAAAGGATTAAGTGCATACCAAGATTTATAGAGCTACTTTTATGGGACCTTTTACGAGAAACTTAGAGATGATTCATTTTTATATGTAACATTTTACACCGCAATGCAGCTCCCAGGCTGTTAATGTTCAACAGAGTTTGGGGGCAGGAGAGGAGCTCCGACACACACACACACACACACACACACACACACACACCTTTTCTTTTCTTTTTTTACAGGTCGGCTTTTATTTCGCCTTGGAAACCGTTTCAACTATCGGACTCCAGGAAAGGGTTAAGGGGTTAGCAAGACTGTGTTTTTCTTTTCCTCCCCCTGTGTTTACATGGCTGGCGGGTCCCCTCAAAGAGGAATTATGAAAAAGAAAATAGTTTCCACCTGTAAGCCTGAAGACTGATCCTAAGGCTGCGGTCCCTGCGCACAAGGGAGGGAAGGGGAGTTCCACTGGGCTCTGAAGATTTCCTTCCTAATAAATATAGAAGCCTAGGATCTCATTGCGCGGCAATGTGAAATTAACGGGACACGCATTTTTTGCAGCTTCAGCCTTGCGTGCTTACTCATTGCATTCAATAGGACTCACTTTTGAGTAGATATGCATAAGTTTTCAAGGCCTGTTGTAAGCCGTAGGGAGCGCAAGTGGGCTTACTTCCGAGTAGACACTCAAAGGAGAGGCTATAATTATGAATGCCCTTCTTCGGGGGTTGAAGTCTAATTGTAGGCGGGGGCACTTCGAAGTTAGGGCGCTTAGTAACATAAACTGACTTCGAAAGTAAGTTCCAGTGAAATTAAAGTGACTTCGTCCCAAGGAAGCACGGCCAGGGTACAAAATGAGAGGTCAGTCTCTCCACCCAGTTCCGTAGGTGCTAGGGCGTCAGTCCCGCTGAATTCTCTGGGGCTTAACTTCTGAAGTTTGGATTGGTCTGACGGCTGCCAACCACCTTAAGCGACTCCTCTTTGAAACCAGTGTCGGGGGTAAACAGATTATGATCGAGCTTAATTGGGAAACGCCATCCTTGGCGTGCATTCTTGAGACTGTCCCATTAAATACCCTGGATTTGCCATAGAATCACCATCCATTAAAATCCCAGTTGGGGGCGCCGGACGCCAGATTATTAAACCACCCGGTTGTATCATATGATTCCAGGTGCACGTTTACTTGGAAGTAAGTCCCGCTGCGTTCAGTGAGGCTTACTTCCAGGTAAGCCCAGACATTTATCTCATCAGAAACCAGCCTCCTTATTTTCATTAGGAGTTACTTGCCCAATAAATACTCTGGGACTGATTTCTAAGACAGCCTGGGTAGGTTTGCAGCCTGCGCAATCCTATGCATGAGTACTCAGGAAGAAACCCCGTTGTGTTCGACGAGACTTACTTATAGGCAAATGTCCATACAATCGCTGCCTTACCAAGCAAAATCGGTGCGTTAGATTTACCGGTATTTGGTTGTTAGGGCTTCGATAGGACTGCGTACCTTTCCTGTCTCAGGCGATGGAAATGGGGTGGAAAGATTTATATCTCCCGAGAAATATGACAGAAATATGGCCGAACGTTTCACTCCAGATGCACTCAGGAAACAATGTTCAGAAGAAAGTAAACTTAGACTTCGGCTACTACTTTTGGAGCACATAAGGCATGGATTTTCTGGAATTAAATCGTAGCCTAGGCAAAGTCAAACAACTCTGAAGTAACATTATATTCCGCTGCTATGGAGCAACTACAGACATAGCGCATAATTCCCGGGGAAGCTCTCCTGCGCAAGCCCCGTTGAAGTCCACGTGAACTGCCCAAGAAGTTCACACATACGAAAAGCCTGCTGGATGGGGCCAATGGCCCATCTAGACCAGCATCCTGTTCGCGGAGTAGCCAGCTAGACAGCACGTGGCGTCCACCGCTTACCTGGCCGCAGAGACAGAAATAATGTGGAAAGTTTTAATTTATTCCAGACAGAGCGTTGGAAACCTGAAGTCCCATTTGCCTCACGATACAAACATTTAAATCTCCACGGCTCTAATGGATTCCCTTCCCCATGAAACGGCGCAGCTGGTCCCTACACATATACCAAACCCCGTAGAAAAAGGGGTGGAGTAGGGCGCGTTTAAGCCAATGTATTGCAATCGAGTTCAATTCTTCCAGAATCACATCCCGAACTTGTGAGATCCAGGGGACGTTGATCTTAATGGAAACATCAACTTGCAAGTTCAACAAAACACCGTAGGATTGCAACTTAACTGCGTAGTAAATTCCAGTAACTCCCTGGAGACTTACGTCGCAATCCTATGCATAGCTACTCAGTATTAAGTCCTGCTGAGTACGATGAGACTGCCTGTGGATAGGACAGTAGTTTTACGCTTTGGTAAGTGCATTTAGGATTGCTGGCTGTGACTCATGCATTGGGAATTCGGCTGATAAGCTGTCTTGCTCCTCTGGAAACTTTTTTTAAAAAACACCCCCCAAAAAACCACATCACCCTGTCAGTTTGGAAGAGGAGGGGGGCGGGAACGCAGAGGCGCCTCTTGGGCGGTCAAGAGATCGAGGCAAAAAGTCATCTCTGCTACGGGACTCGGTGTTTTGATTCTGGCGGAAGAAAGACGACCCGACTGCTGTCAAGACTAGGGCAATTCTGCACAAGACAGGCTTCAAATGTTAGGAACCCCCTTCCTTTCAGCTTAGGCAACAAACCCTCGCTCGGGGTCTCTTTCTCTCTTCAAAGGCTTTCCCCTAAATTCTACTGGGCAAGAGAACCAAGTATAGACCTCACATTTGGGGGGACCTGAGCTGCAATCCTAGAGCCTGCTTCAGAGTAGATATGTAATGCAATGCATAGGAGAGCACACCATATAGCAACGGGATTTCTTGGTAAAAGCCCTCCAGTCTCAGGACTATCAGAGTTTGGACAGGGACCCAAATCCAGTACAGCCCCGGCAGACAACCTCAGTCTTCTGGCTAAATATAAGCCTCCAAGCCTCTCTAGCCAGCCCTCTGGACACTTCTCAGGCCACACCCGCTGTTCGGGTCACACTTGTTTTTCCCTGCTGCACCTCACCAGCAGCAGAGACAGCCCTGCTCCAAGGCTCCTTGAGTGTTTTGGCCTGGCTGGAATGTGTCCTTGAACTGTGATAAAGCCTCTTGTTTACTTGGATGGAGAGAGGTGTTTGTAAAACACAGAGAGAGAGAGAGAGAGAGATAGACTTTTGCATGGCTGGAATGTAGTCTGTTGTGCATCTGTTGCCCCACCCACTTTGCCTCTGGCCCCACCCACTGCTGGCAGGTACCTCCTCCCAAGCATGAGGCAATGCAGCCAGTGAATTCCATGCCCCTGCCATATAGTATGCCCCAAACTCATCAGCAACAATGCAATCTTTTACATTTCTATGCAGAAGGAAGTCCCATTGAATTCAGTAAAATTTACTCCCAGGCAAGGGGTAGAAGGATTGCACCATCTGGGTGCTAGGTGGTTGCTGTAGACAGCAGAAATGCCATGGTCCTTGCTCTGAGGCTGAACTCAGAGACGAGACTGAAGACTGCTCAGGAGTAGGTGAATGGAGTGTGGGGCAGAGGAAATTAGGACCTATAGACATAACACTGCCCAGAAGTGATCATGGAAACTATAGCTCTATAAGGGGGGATAGTAAGGGAACAGACCATAGTTTACAAGGATCTTCCTCAATGTGGCATAAACCTAGTATGTATAAGTTTGTGGTCTGCAGAGAGACGTGATACAGAAGTTGTTCAGGAAAGTCTTTCTTCAAGGTATTGCTCCTGAGAACTTAGAGCAGAAAACAGACATGGATGTATTAGTGGAAAAGAAGAGGATACTCTCGACATATGAGTTAAGGCGCTGGGAATCACAAGAGGGGAGCACTGTTGTGCTCATGGTTCTGCTTTATGGTTTCCCATAGGCATCTGGTTGGCCACTGTGAGGACAGGATGGTAGATTAGACGAGCCTTTGGCCTGATCTAGCAGGGTTCTTCTGTTCTTATGACTGAAGTCTCGGGGACAGACACCCATGGGTGAAAGGAGGGCAAGAAAGCATGGCAGTGGGAGGGATTTGGGAGAAATTTATAGAGGGAGGGAGGTTGCAAGAGGACCTCAGGTAAAAAGGTAAAGGAGATGTTGAGTGCTTGCTATTAGTTATAGCAGGATAGTCCACATGGTGCCCTCCATATGTTATTGGACTCCACTTCCCATCATCTTTGACCACTGGCTATGTTGACTGGGGTTGATAGGAGTTGGATTCTAACAGCATCTAAAAGACACTGTGTTGGCTACCCAAATGTTATGCTTCTAAGCATGTTTAAAGCTGTAGTCTATACCTACTTACCCAGAGTAAGACTCAGCATTAGCCATCGTATTTGAAGCAGTTTTACTCCTGTTGTGGTCAAGTGGGAAGAGAAAATTGGTCCTGAGAAATGGCTTAAAAGTAAAGGTAAAGGGACCCCTCACCATTAGATCCAGTCGCAGATGACTCTAGGGTTGCGGCGCTCATCTCACTTTACAGCTTCCAGGTCATGTCACCAGCATGACTAAACCACTTCTGGCGAAGCAGAGCAGCACACGGAAACTCCATCTACCTTCCACCCGGAGCAGTACCTATTTATCTACTTGCACTTCATGCGTTCGAACTGCTAGGTTGGCAGGAGCTGGGACCAAGCAATGGGAGCTCAGCCTGTCGCAGGGATTCGGACTGCCAACCTTCTGATCAGCAAGCCCTAGGCTCTGTGGTTTAACCCACAGTGCCACCCACGTCCCAAGAAATGGCTTAGGTGTTTCCTATTCCATCCAGAATTGTTCCTGAATATCCCTACTTCCTCCGAACTCAATATTTCACCCTTCAGGTCACCACTTACTCTACGAAAGCCTATTTCAATAAACAAGATTACTGATTTGTTTACTGGGCCATTGTTCTGCCCTTTGGCTTCAGGTTAGCCAAAGGAGACTCTATCTACTGGTTACTCAGCGATATGCTCATCATTTGTACAATTGAACCTAGGAAGAAACATCTTCTTGTTTGTACACCACATCAGAGGGCCTAAGCGATCAAGGAGCCATAGGACAATGTTCTTTACACCATGTAGGGCAAAGGTCTCCTCCTGGCAAGGCAAAGCAACTGCGAAGAACAATAGCAAGGAGAAAGAGGGGAGGGAGTAGGCATCAAGTTTTTCTATTTCAATTGTCACAGTAGATTTTCTGGTGGAGATCAGGGCCAGGCAGACTTCAGGCTTGTGGAAACTACTTTAAACACACACACACACACACACACACACCAGAGATCCACTAACGCTTAAGCTACAGTCCATACACACTGCTACAAAACAGTAGCTTAGGAGAGGGGCCAACATAATCTTAGAATAAGGAACTCAGTGCTCAGAATCAGTTTCCAAAACTGAGAGCTCCCAGTCTTGTCACTCAAAAATCCACTCCTGGTTCTCCTCACCCCAACCTTCTTCATCTCAGCCACCTGATTTGGTGGAGAGAGGTGATTTGTTGCTGCTCCTCCTTGCTGTTCTACTTCAAATCACAGACTACCAGTAGATTCCAATCTACCTTCTGTCTAGGGCCTTTCAGATACATGTACATAAAGCTCCTTTATTTCCATGGGACCAAAATGTCACATAGGCAGGGCATATGCAAAAGAGGAAAGGGCTCCTGACTCTTTCTGTGTTTTCTTGCAAGCTGGTAGTTTCTCTTCTCCATCACTACATCATGTGCAAGAGCCCTGTCCATTTTTGCACCTGGCTACCTCAATCCCACAGCCTTACAGTTCCATTCACAGTGGCAGTCAAATATTTGGATTTAACTCAATTTGATTTCACTCCAGACATCCTTTTTATTGCCCGTTCATTTGTGCTCATGATGGTGAGTTTCCATTTGTTGCATATCCACAACTTCTAAATGAAATCCTGTAACTTTTCATGCCACATATGTTCCGTGGCGTTGGGGGGAGGGGGTTGTTCCATTTTTGCTGTATTATAAAGCAATAATCTGGTAACATGGGGAAAGCATTACAGAACAAAGACATCAATGGGATGGAGTGTGGACAATCCAGTCAAGATCCTCCATTACTATACTATTCCTGCATTAATGGTATGTTGCAGAATAGACTCACATGGAAAAGCCCTAATAGCGAGGGGCCGCCCTAGATCCCATGGGTGGTACCTCATTCTTAACCTTTCTTTAACTTGAAAGTGCCATGAGTTCTAAAGGGGCTTACACCATCAAAGTAAGACTGCTAAAAGTTGCAGTCCCATGAATCTGGGAGGAAGTTGACAGAAATCATTATTACTTCCGAGTAAGCACTCATGCCTGGAGGGCTGGGCAGCTGACCCCCTTTGTTCACTTATTTGATACTAAATTGGCTTACCAGTGATACTTACCTGTAGGTAAAGGAGCATAGGATTGGGATGCAGGGCCGCTAGCCTAAGTAGCTTCCTCTCCGGTATCTCCTTTATTACCTACCGGCTACGCCTTGACGTGAGTGGTCAGCGGGACTTATGTCCAGTAAACTCGGAATTAAATCTCATTGAAAGAAGCTGTGGTGGGTAGGGTGCAGTTCTACTTGGATTAAATTGGGAGAGGGGTGAGGCTAGATGTTTGCAATTTTTGCAGGAAAAGGACATACTTATTGGCATTGGGCAGTGATTGTCCACCTACGATTTAAAATCTGCTGCACTTAATTTGGGGACTGGGGAGGTGAGTGTTTGCAATGATTGGGAATTGCCGATTCATAGTCGATCGATTCAAGTCATCCGCTTGAAGTCTCTCAGAGCTAAACCACCAGTCCACCTCCATCGGCTGAAGTGGGGTTGTTCGGTGGATCCCACACAGTGGCCGGCGCGTGAAATGCATTGTAGACAAAAGCGTAGGACAATCCGATCGTGCGCCTGTTTACTTAGTAACAAGACCAGCCGAGTTCAGCGCGACTTAGTACACTGGCTTGGGACAGAAGGCTCTGATCTGAGAATAGGTAACCCTTATCTAAGTTGATTTGTGTCTTTTCACTTTAAGGAGTTTCAGTTCGCTTTAAATCTCTCTCTCTCTGTGTGTGTGTGTGTGTTTTGAGACTCACTGGTTGGGACAGGAATGGTGCGTGTGTGTTCGGTAAGTGTTCTTGCTCACCCTGTGGGAGGGTGAGGAGATTCAGCAATCTAATTAGCAGAGTCTTCGTACGGATCTTGAAAAGCGTAAATCTTTCCTGGTTCGTGGAAGATTAACTGTCCCGGCCTACCGGGGACGACTATTGAGAGCTACATCTGTCTAGTCTGCGTATCAAACGAGGCATTTAGCAAGCCAAATCATATGCCCTTAAAATATTTAACTATCACTGCATTAAATACACCTTTAAAGTCAGCTTGCACAGTTTAAAGATTGGACACATATTTCTCCCGACATATATTTCAAATTGGGGTGGGAGGGTTCTGCTGATAAGAATTGTATTTCGAGAGATACTCAGGTATGCATCCTGTATGTCTGTGTGTAGTCATTGTGTGTGTCATGCACCGTTAAAGCTGGCGTGAAAAGGTAATAAAACACTCACAAAAACCGCACACACTTCTTCAGCGATATTCATTGACCGTCAATGAAATAACACAATTTGGGAACAATTCAGAGATTATATACGTACTTCATTTCCCGTGTCCAAAGTTTGGAAGTCTTGTAGATAGAGCTGGATAAAATATAGTTAAAGTTGTTGCCCTGGTGAAACCCCCAGCGGGTGGGTGTGTATATCGTGCTAGTGGGAATGCAATGCACAATTTACATTTTAAATCCATTTAACAACCCAATGAAAAGTTCTCCTCGTCCCTCCCCTAATCCTTGCAAGTACGTTTTGTCCTTCCTGAAATAAATTCCCTGGCATTCGCGGATTCAGTTCCTGTGGTCTTTCTTCCCTTTTATTATCTGTTAGCTCTTCAAGCTCACTTTGACGTTTTACCTTCGGTTAAGTGCAGACTGTTAAAATGCCGAAGAACCGAAGATGTAAAACAACAGCAAACAATAACACCGCTAAATTGTGAAGTGTATTTCCAGGAACGTAATCCTAACAGTTTTACGAGCGAGGAACAAAGAGAGACCCAATTCTCTCTTTGTGCTTTTGGATGCCTGAAGTGTGCCCCGATCCTAAGCGCGTTTCCTCGGAGATAAGCCCCCCCCCGTGTTCAACGAAGCTAACACCCCCCAAGTGTGTGTACATACAAGCTTTAAAATATAGCGATCTTAGTTTATTGATCCAGTAATCCTAGAAGAAGAGGCGGCGATCTTTATTTCCGTCCTCAGGAGCAGGCGAATGCCCGGGAAAATGGAGGAATAGGCAGCCGCTCGCCGTTTGCCGCTGCAGAAACAGCAAGAAGCCGCCCAAGTCTCTTGGCTTTTTTCTCCTTCCAGCTTTTAATTCCTTCCCCGACGAAACGTGCTGGGTTCAGCCGAGCCGAGCTCCTGAAGGCAATCAATAGCCCGTCTATATTCATAAAACTTTCAAAACATCCGCTCTTCTTACAGGCCCACTTCTGTCCATCCACACACGCACGCGGGGTGGGGGGTGGGCGTGCCAAGATCTCCCCTTCAAACGCTGCCTGCCTACTTTACAGGGAAACCAGGCGGGGGGGGGGCGGAGTGGGGAGCAGCGCGGAAAGTGACGCCCTTCGACGGGAAGGGCGGGGAAAGGAGTCGGGCTGCCTTTTTTGTGGATTGCGATGTGGATTCCTAGCCAGACAGGCCTGTTTGCTCGCACCCGCCTTTGGGGTCAGCCGCTCGAATCTCTCGTCGGCATTTCTAATAGAGTCCTCAAGAGAAAGAGAGAGAGAGAGAGAGAGAGAGAGAGAGAGAGAGAGAGAGAGAGAGAGAGAGAGAGAGAGAGAGAGAGAGAGAGATATGCCACATTACCAGCCGGTTAATTTATGGCTTTGGGGCTTTAAGACCTGCAACTTGGGAAAGCGATGCTTTCTTCTTTTGAACCAGCTTTCTTCTCTGGCCATGCATATTCTCTCTCTCTCTCTCTCTCTCTCTCTCTCTCTCTCTCTCTCTCTCTCTCTCTCTCTCACACACACACACACACACACACACCACTTTCCGTGTGATTTTTGTGTGGGTTTTTTTTTTTTTTGGCTTTGAAACGCCAGAAACACAACCCCCGGACGTCCAAGGCCCCCCTGTGATTTACTGCCTACTCCAAATATAATCTCATTATTATTATTTTCCTTTCTCAGGGAAAAATGAGCCCCCTCCCCACTTTCCCTCGGGCTTTTATCTTATTAGACAGGGCAGAAGGAAGAGAAGAAATTCCACTCCCTCTCGGGGAGGGATTTAATTCAGGGGTTTTCTGGGATACTAGGCAAGGGGTACTTTCTCCCCCGATTTCTGGCTGAGCTGAGGAGCGCCAGAGGCTCCTGGGAGGAGAGATGTCGCTTGATGCGTGATGTGGTTTTTTGTGGGAAATAACCACAGTAAAGGGTGTTGTGGAGAACCAGGGCATTTTCCCTTTCGGCCTAACGGGGGGGGGGGGGCAGAAAACAAGTCTGGTGCGGTTCTCGCCAAGCTTACCTGGGGATTCGAAGTAAACGTATGCAGAGGCTCCTCGGTATGGTCGTCCCCTTCTCTCCTCCCCCCCCCCCCACTCCCAAAGCAGAAGCAATTAAAATGAACTTACTTCCGAGTAGTTCCGTTCGTAGCTCCAGAGATGACCCGATTTTCAACGTCAATCGGCCCGCCCGGAAATGAGATACGAAGTCTGTGGTCACGAAATTTTTTTTGAATGCATGGACGGAATCAATTGGCTAAGAAAGGGCGAGATCTCCGTCTGTTATCAAATGCAAGCTGGTAGTCGTTGAGAACAATTGGCTTAATAATTACCATTCGTTTAAACACAAAGGCGCACAAGCACGCACAGACACCCACGGAGAAATGCCGCCAGGCTCCTCTCACACTCCGGTCGGAAGTGTTGACCCGAGGAGAAGGACGATCGATTGAAAAACCTGGCCTTGGGTCAAGGACCTTGGCATCTTCGAAAGGCCCTTCGGCCCTCGCAAAGGAGGGAACAGGGTTTCCTTGGGCCTTGCAGCAAATTCCTTATTTTGAGGGACTCCTTGGGCATCTCTCTAACTACCCATTCCCAAGAAGTAAGGAGACGGAGACGAATCCATTCCCTTCCCCGCCCCCTTTTTTTTGGGGGGGGGGACATGAAAACAGATTGCTAAGACCCCAGTGTGGTTTAGAGGACGGCAGATGATTTGGGTGGTCTCCAGCTAAATCTTATTCGGATTAAACCCATCGAAATGAATATGCCTAATTTAGCCATGGGTCTACTCTGAGAAAAACTTAGTTGGCTACCACCCTCTACTTCTGCTGGGTTTCAGCGGAACTGAACTTCCAAGTCAACCAGCCTGGTGGTGCAGTGGAAAGAGTGCTTGAATCTTGTCCCCACGCTGCCATGAAGCTCACAGGGTGCAGTCACTCTTTCTCACCCTAACCTACCTCATAGGGTCTTTGTGAGGATAAAATGGAGGTGAGGGAGAACCAGGAACTCCACCTTGAGCTGCTTGAGAAGAAGGTGCTGTTTGAATGAATAAGGCAAAATGAATATATGGATGCTTTAGTTGAGATTCCTGCATTGCAGAGGGTTAGACTAGATGACCCTTGGAGTCCCTTCCAGCTCTACGCTCTATGATTCTGTAAGTGCGCAATTCAGGCTCTTCCGAGTCCTCTTCGCCCTTCCCTTCCCTCTCTCTTCTCTACAGTCTCTATGGGGTGGGGGCCTTTTGTAGACTTGAGGGATCTAGTGTAACGCCCTCTGCCCCCCAAAAGGAGAAAAGGGGGAGGGACGGAAAGAGGGGGAAAGTTAATGTGCAGCTCCTGGCAACCATAAATTAAACGCATTATCTGGTATCTATGTTTTGAAACCGGGAACACAAAGGCGCATTTGTGTGTTCTACCTATTGGTAAGGTTACAGCGGGGCGGGGGCGGGAGAGGAAGAGAGACAGAGACTTGGGGAACGAGTGGGAGGGGGAAGAGGGTGGCCAGTAGCTTAACTCCTGCGATGCGCACCTAAGGAACATCTTTTTAAACCATCTCTCCTCTCCCTCTCTAACTGGTGCTGCCCGCTCCGGGGGCGCGCCGTAATTCATCTTGATTTGCTCCCCCCCACCCGCAGACTTGCAAAACTATAATCCCGTATCGTTTGGCGAACAAGCAGTTTGAGAACGAATGGGTCAATATCTCTACGCGCCCAACACAAAGAGCGCGACCTTTCCCCCTCGGCTACAGATTGCAGGACAAGCCTTCTGAAAGGAGGTGCTCCAGGACCAGCGACCCTCTCCCGGATTCCTCTGGCGGAGCTGAACGCGAGGCGCGGAGGTGCTTTTAGACACAGCAGGCTCTGGTTTCTCGGTTTCTGCAGGAGGGGTGGGGGTGATCCGTACAGGTTTAAGGAAAGAATTTCTGTTGGGTTTTTTTAACCCTCAGAAAGGAACAGATGAGAGAGAGAGAGCGGTAGGAGCAGACAATGGAGAGACAGATAAGAAGATAACCTGGCCGTTTTATTGATTCAGTTGTTATTATTCGGCACAAATAAGGCAAAGTTAAACAAAGTTTAAGTCCCAGTGATTTCGCTTGGATTTAAGAGCGTCGTTTAGAACTCTCCAGGAGAAGCTCTGAAGAGCAGTTGCCGGCCAGTACTGGCGCTGCTGAGGGAGGTAGAGCAATGGTCTGTCTCAGTATTCGGCAGCCACCTACGTATGTCTTTAAGTCAACAGGACTCTGAACAGAGGTGGGTTAGGTTAGGGCAATAACAGCAGAACCCAACTCCTTGGGAGGAGAACGATCACCTTACGGGGTCGACCCTTGTAGAGATTGAACTCCCCACCCCCTTCCTACCTTCTTTTACACCGCCATCGACATATTTGGGCTGCAATCCTGTGCACAGCTCCATTTAACTCAGCTGGGCTTCCGTCTGAGCAGACATACATAGGACTGCACCAACAAGACTAAAAATGAAAGGCGTAGAAGACGTATTTGCTAGTAACAATGGACTTTGGTGGTTGTATACGGGCGAGGTGAGCAGGAAGGTTTCCTCCGCGCACACAAGAGGGGAGGCTGAAGATCAGCTGCCGGACAATATGTGGAGATATCCCTCTATGCGCTTGAACGGATTAAAAAAAAAATCCAGACCAAACTGTATGCAGTATATTTTACTCCCATGAAAGAAAACACATTTTTTTCCAATGTTGTCAGAAAAGGAAAACACTATTATACGAAATGTTATACACAGGGTATGTTTACATTGCAGTTTCAGCGTCGCCATTGCATCCACCAGAGGTACTATTCTAAAACCGATATTCACACAATGGGACTTCTTCTTCTTTTTTAATAATAATAATTAATAATATGTTAGAAACATACAGTCTCGCATTTAGTATATACATTCCCTTGCTCGCAAGCGGAAAAAAGAAAAAGAAAAGAAATCCCTAATGTCTTGTGTAACATGCTTTATTTTAAAGCCTAACTTTTAAAAACACTGTGGATATTTACTAAGAACTGCTTTTATAAAATTAATTTGACATTTCGATATATATATACATCCTTTCCCGTCATTTTTTTATTTTAATGTTAACAATGCTAAACATAAAAAATAACAAGCTTATAGGAACATTAAAATGTCATAGTATAGCGATTCAAACGTTTGTCCGTATTTTATATATATTTATAATATATGTCCTTGTAGATGTTGGAAATACTTTTTTCTTCTTCAGTGAAAGGTAGCAGGAGAATATCCTTTGAAAACAAAGGGACTCGCTAGTTTCAGTGGTATCTCTTGTGCCTCTCCCTAACCCTTCTCTTTCTGGTTTACATTTTGTCTCAATTCCGAAGTCACTCCGCTGTTTCCATCTCCCGTTCCATTAGTGCCCATTTACTTTGGATTCGAACGTTCAAGTCCTTTGATTGCGGAAGCGAGGCCTCCTCCCTCGTCCATTCAGAATTGTGCGCCTGCTTGTTCCTGTGTCTCTGGGTTTTGTTTTTTTAAAATGGGTGGGGGGGAGTTGTTTGTTTTCTGAACGCAACCACAACAACAACAAAACAAGGGACGAAAGGCGGCAGGCCTCCCTGTCTCTCTCTCACACGGGCCTGTCCACGGCGTACTGGCAGGCGCTCAGGTTGGAGGCCGGGTTCTGGACGCTGGCGTAGCCGAAGCTGGAGTGCTGTTTGGCTTTGAGTCTCAGGCTCGCCAGGCTAGAGTTACACGTGTCCCGGTAAACGTAAGGAGGGGTCGGCGGGGCGTACGGGCAGGCGGGTGTGGGCACGGCCGAGTTGAGGGAGGGGTTGCTCAGGTTGTTCAAGTTGTTCAGGCTGTTGAGGCCGGAGCCGGGCACGCCGGTGACCGCCGAGGGCACCATGCTGGAAGACATGCTCATGGACGAGATGGAGTTGGGCGGCGAGAACATGCTCTGCGACGAGAGCGGGTTGACGTTCATGGAGTTGAAGAAGGGGAAGCTCTTGGTGGAGAGCGACGCCGACGTCAGGCCCTTGGCGGCCCAGTTGTTGTAGGAATAGCCCGGGTACATGTCGTCGTAAGGCTGCATCAGCCCGTTGAACTGCGGCCCGAAGCCGTTCTTGCACAGCTCCGCCTGCTGATTCCGCTCGCGTTTCCGCCACTTGGCCCGGCGGTTCTTGAACCAAACCTGCAATGGAGGGGAGCGACGGGTGAACGGGAAGAGGGGGGCAACAAAACAAGGAGAAGGATGGGTGGGGGTGGGGGGAGAAAGCCGGTCACTGTAGGGAAGGCAAAGCAGACCCGCGCGCCGCGCAAGCATCTCCAGAACTTTGAGGAGGACACCAATAATGTCCTCCTCCTGGAGCCCTGGGGCTCCGTCAACTTTGGGGTACAGCATGAAGGGTAGAAGGAAGTCCAGAACCCAAGAAGGGCCTGCTGTTCTCACAGCGTCCTTCCACCACGCACAGTTGGCTCTTAACACCCCCCCCCCACAAACACACACTACTACTGGGGAGTCGTGAACCACTTTCCACGTACAAACTCGCACTGAGCCATAAACGGGACAGTTTTGAAACGAGGCTGCAAATCCTCTAAGCCTGCTGCCTTGAAAAGTAATAACGCCACCAGACACAATTTGGGCGGAGAAAATACGTTGAGGATGGGAGCCTGCAGAAGATGCCTATGTTTATCTTCCAGAAATCTAACATGGGGAAGGAAGCACCCCACAAAATGCACTTATGTCTCAACCTGCACCGCCCCATGCTTTTTCCCCTTCCTGATGCTGCCACTGCAAATCATTGGCGTCTCGTTTACGATCCCATGGCTTCTTCTGTACTTTCAGAGATTAGTTGGAAGACATTGGGAATTGCTTCCCAGCTCCCAGAAAACACGTATAGGGGCCGACCTTGTGGCTGCCAGTCCAAGTTTATTGACTTGGGAATCATATCTATTGACCCTCGGTGCCACTTACTTTCCGGTCAACGTGCATCGCATGGGGTCTACAGCTGGAACCCAGAGCCCCTCAGAGGGGCTTGCGCCCAGAAAACGTGCAAAGGATCCTCAGGTCTACATTCTTGCTTGGGTCCCTCTTAAATCGGGGATACTAACTCCCGAGTAAATCTGTTAAGGCTGGGGCACCAGAAACCGAAGCAGAAGCCGGTCATAAGAGCATTGCCCCCCCCCGGTTCTTTCTTAGCACGTTTTACAGCCTGATAAAGCAATTTACAGTGGCGGTGGGAGCATATTTGATCCCGCATGCACTGGAGCTACGCAATAGATCCCCGTTGTTTCTCCTTGGAGCGCCGGCCTCATTCCTTTCAGAGGGACGAAAAACGCTTAACTGGGCCCTGGCTGAAGCTGCTTTTGAAAATCTCCACCTATATATGACAAAATATCTCTTGTAGTGCAAATGCTCGTGTCATTCATCACAGGCTTTGACACCCGGCCAAGGAAACGTCCTATATATTATCTATCTGCCGCTTTGGTTTCTGCTCGCTTGTAGGTGGAATCCTTCATTCGGTTCGCACTCCATTCATTTTGTTGTTCAGGGAGATCGCGAACAAAGGGGATGGGCTCCTTCCCCCTCCTCCACCTTTCAGTTCCCCCTCCCTCGATTTCCGACAAAGCCACTTCCGGCCTGCCCAGGAGGTGGGGTTGCGGGCTTCACGCCCACCCCACATGAGCGGGGGCTGGTCCCAGCCCCCGCAAGAGCAGGGGAATCCCGGCCGGGCCAGCCCCCCCCAGCCAGCCATTCACTGGCTGTTTGGGGGGGCGTGGTTTGCCCTATTTAGAGCCGGCACGGAGGGGGCTCGCCCTCTTTTCGCCGGCTCGCCCTCACGTTTGTTTCCCCGCATATCAGCTGTTCCTGCTTGTTGGAGATCTTATCTCCGATGTCTGGAGCGTTCCTGCCTTGCTTCTTTGTTGCCTTTGTTCTTGAGCTGCAGGGCTCCTCGTGGAATATGCTGTAGCTTCACAGAAAAAGCTCCCTTTCTTTTACAGGGAATTTCCAGCATTCGCTGCTGGTGTTGCTTGATTTCTAAACTGCTTGATTTTCAGGAGTTGTTATCTCTAGTTTTGTGGGGCTTTTCTCCTTCTGGGGGTTTCCCCCTTTGCGCTCCATTCCAGCTGCTGCAGTTTAACACCAGAGCTGTAATTGAGCTAAAATCACTGTGTGTGTGTGTGTTTGTGTGCTTTCCTTACAGCATCTCTTTCACGTCTACAGTTTTACAGGGAGCTCTGTGTGTTTCAGTGCAAGTTCCCTGCCCTCAGGAGCTTGCATGCCCCCTTTAGAGGAATTTATTCAGCTTTGTGGAGTTTTTTTCTGGTGATCCATTGCCTGCCCTCGACTGCTGACTGCCTGTTCTGCAAGGAGCTCAAGGAAGAACGTTTGGCTCCTCTTTGTTAATTCCACGGAGGACGCAGCGCACCCATCCAATCAGGTTTTGCTGTTGGGGCTTCAGGTTTTTAGCTAAGGCTTTGTGCAGGGGAGCGCGGTGCAACTAGGCTGAACAGCAGCTGTGGGAGGAGAGCGGGCTGCGTTTTGTGCCGTTTGTGTTTCTTTTTACTGCCGGGGTGAGGGGCAGAATTTCTTGTTAAATAATCATTTCAGCAGCATTCTTGAGGGGGTGAGTTCTACAGGCTGTTTTATTTTCGCGCGGAAGTTTAGACTTGGAAAGCGTCAGAAGCAGCTGCGCCGTTGCTGGGCAACCAGCGCGCCCCGGCCGCCATTTCATCCGCCCACGTGGCCTTCTGGGCGGCCGCCATTTTACTATAGGCATTCCACATGGGAAGTTATTTTACAAACCCTCCCTTTTAAGTCTAACCGGCGAGAAAACCAGGGGAATAATTAACGTTCATAAGGGGTAGGCTGCGGAATTTTTTTTTTTTTTTCAGTGTTAAAGGGCTAGCGTTAAGTGTTTCCGCGTGTTCATTGTCGCTAGGCAACGGGAATGCATTACGGCCGCCATTTTGATGGCCCATGCGGCCTTGCGGTGGCAGCCATTTTAGGAGAGGCAAAACCACGTGGGAGCTATCTCCTTTTCGAGTGCCCCTCACTTTCTCCTTGGTTTTAAATTCAAAAGCAATATAAACAATATAAGCAATATAAACAAAGGATGAAAGCGCCATTATTAAAAGAGCGTGCAAGGGGCTGCAGGGAGCCCCTCCTCTTGGTGCATAAGCTTGTATAGAGCTGGCTACAGCGTCTCTGGCTAGGCTGATCTTAGAATTAATATCCTCCAATCAATTTACTGCTTTTGTTTATATTTACACTCTTAAGAATTTCATTCTGGGAATTTACGAAATGCATTTAAATTAAATTGAAGCATTAGTGCACAGTATATTGGAATTCAAATTATTTCATTCAGCTTGCGGTGCTCTGTGGAGCTGTGTCACTTACTCTCTGTCTAGGCATTAAGTTGTATAATTTGGTATAGTCAACTCATAGTTATAAGGAAAAAGAGATCCGGGTTTTATATCATTTGATTTATTGAAGGGCTTCTTCGCCTGCAATCTCTTGCGATCTTTGCATACAGGTTTATAGGGAATCTAAAGTAAATAGTTCATGCCTCTTCTACGTTCATCTCTTTCTGGTATTTTATCTGTTAGTTTACAAGTATATATTTAATCTGGCAATTTAATTCATTTGGTTGATTTTGATAATAGTGCTTAAGGGCTCTTGGGAGCTTTGCTTGCTTATAGGTTTGTTGCATAAGTCAATTTATCATTTTTCACTGCTGTATTGCTGGGGTACAATTCATAATTCTACCTCTAGCTTGCTGCATAGCTGCTTACATTATCAAAGGTTCTCTTCTGTTTATTACAAACTCAATATTCCTCTAGATACCTTGCTTTGAGGTGTGGGCTGGTATTTTGGATTGCTATCCAGTGCAGATAATACTGAGCTACAGTGATATTGTTTGCAGCTAAATACAATTTGTTGGAGATTAGTTAGGCATCTTTGAGTCCTTTAAACTTATCAGTGCAGACAATACTGAACTACCGTGATATTGCTTGCAGCTCACGCATATAATCCAAGCTAGTTGGCGTTGATTTTACTGAACCAGGCTAATTAAGGGTATCAAACTATGCCTGCTCAAGAGAACCAGCTAAATGCAGCTATATCTGGGGTGGCACAAGGGAACCAGGAGGGGTCCCAGGCTTTGTAATGCCCGCTGAATCTGGGGGTGGCATAAGGGAACCAAGAGGGGCCTCAGGCCTTCGTAGTGCCTAGTAACCCACAGACTTCGGCACAGTCTTTTCAATGCTTTTCAGACATTTTATAGGCAATATAGGCCTGCAGACCAGGTGGCAGCGGCACCTCTTGCGCTCACCCAAGAATGCATCCCAGATACGCCACCTAACGTTGTGGACCGCCCCGGCACCTCCGTGGCCACCGCGGCAGTGCTGAGAGCAGCCAATGATTCAACAGTGGGTCCTGTGTCCAAGATGGGTCAGGGTAGCCTCCTGTGCCCTGCGACCTGCAGGCCTAGTCAGTGTTTCCTCTGCTTTTGAAACCTTTGACCAACAATTCAGACCCATGGTCACTGCAGCCTCTTTCGAAATAGTGAGGAGCTCCCTTGCACTTTGGCCTCCTTATTTAGGGTTCCACATTCGGGTAGCAATCCATTTATGCATCCTCACACATAATTACAGTCTACGTGTCCCTGGGTTTCCAATAACAGATCCTCGGGAGGTAGGGCTCATGCTTACAATTATAACCTTTCTGCCTCTCAGTATACCCCAGACTTTCACAGTATTCTACAGGATTCACAACCTCAGCCTTTGCCATAGAAGGGGGCTCCGAAACATCATCGGATGATGAGACGCAGGGGCAACAGGGAGTGTCAGCGGCTGCAGAACAGCACCAGTCTCCAATGATGGGCAAGGGAGAAAGAAGTCTAAGTAAGGAGAAGCATTCGACCAAGAAGAGCAAAAGAAGTAAGCCTTCTGATACCGAGGACGATTCAGAAGAGCTTCCTGCTGCCCACCACCTGCTGCATTCTGAGCGACCAGAATTACTGGATGGAGCATATGGGTCCCTATGTGGAAAAAGGAAATTTGGAAAATTTGAAGCTAATCGAGTCCCTAACCACTTTGCTGGGAGTACAACACGGGTGTGTGCCAGGGGCCAAATTGTAAGTATGCGCATGAATGTGAGAAGTGCCTAGGTAACCACCTAGCGTCTTCATGTTTCAAAGGTAAGCAGCCCTTTCCGGGCAGCAGGGGGCATTTCCACCAGGGGTCTCGAAAAGCTCACAGACCCGCCAAAAAGAACAGCCTCAAACTGGTATGAATTTGGCCCTTGACTGTGATGTTCTCTTCTGTTAAGCTCTCACTTCTTAGAACCCTTCTCAATAAATACCCTAAAATAGAGGCAGCAAAGTACCCTGGGAAAGAGTTTCTCTTATGGCTTCAAGATCCTCGTTTCATTACCCCCTAACTTAGGGAACCCCCCCCCCAAAACCAGTTTGGGAAATGCCAGCTATTGCAAAATAGAAATTAAAAGAAATTTCTGGCTGGGAGGGTGGCCGGTCCCTTCAGGGAGCCACCTATAGCGGGTTTACTCATTTCACCTTTAGGCATGGTCCCCCCATAGACTCCAGGAGAGTATCCTATGATCCACAACCTACCCTACCCTAGAGGTGGCTCAGTCAATGATGCAATACCACAGAAGCCTTATTCTGTGAAATATGCCTCCTTTGATCAGGCTATAAAGTGTATGCGCAGGTTCAACAGGGGCGCGCTCTTGGCTAATTGCGACATCGAGCTGACTTTCCGTCTCCTGCCAATTCACCCTGTTGAGGGGGCTTATTCCATAGACAAATCTATGCCGATAGCGTGCTCAGTAGCTTGTGCACTTTGAGTCATTTAGTGCAATTCTGGACTGGGCTCTTCGCTTTAGAACTGGTTCTGAAGGGGTGACCCATTACCTCGATAACTCGTCTCCCCCATCATTAGTAATAGCCCTGATTGCGCTTCTACTTTAGAGGTTTTCACCTGAGGAGCTTGGTGTACCTTTGGTGGCAGACAAACGGAGGGTCCAGTTTTGACCATAACCTATTTTGGATATTGAATTGGACACAATTGCACAGACATCCCACCTACCAAGGGAGAGGCTAGCAGCACTCAAAAATTAATCCTGCAACTTCTTCCCCTCAAGAAGGTCACCCTTGGCCAGCGTAAAGTCACGCTTCGGTCACCTCAACGTTGCATGCTGGGTAGTGTCACCTGGCCACCCCTTTTGCGGGTGATTGGCTAAGCTGGACTGCGCGCTCCGCAACACTGAGTGCGCCTCTCTAATTGGTCAAGTCGGACCTGAAGGTTAGTGCATGGAAAAGTACAGCGGCATTTGCGGGCTGCAGAGTTCAGGAATCACCAGGTATGCTTCTGGGCCGACAATCAAATGGTTGGCAGTGTCCTGTCTAAACAATTTTCGCACTCTCCTAGGGTGGCAAATCTGTCCCAGACCTTTGTCCTTTTGTGCTTAGAATTAAACATTTATTTCTCTACCAAATTTACCCTGGGGTTATCAAGGGCATCATGGATGCACAGGCGTAGCAAATTGCCACAGCCATTCCAGGAGCATCTTTGGAGCCTTGGGAACGTGATGTCCTGAAGGGAGTATTAGCTTCAGGAGCCCCGCCCATGCTTAGATCTTATAAAAAGGCTTGGGTGGATGTTATGGAGTTTCAAGGCAAATTTATAAAATAATAATTATAATAATAGTAAAAAACAATCAAGACAAACAAACAAACAACAACAACAACAAAAAACTAGGCTTGACACACCGCAAGGCAAATTAAAAAAAAATAAAAAATAAAAAATCCTAGGCTTGACACACCTCCTACCAAGGCTGAAGCTCTGCAATACTTGGTACATTGGAGGGTGTTGGGTCGTGCAGCAAAGATTCTTAAACATCCAGTAGGCGGCAATCTCCTTTTCTGTAAGGTTGTTTAATCCAGAGACCCTGGTGTGGCCTTCTTAGGGTGAAGGGCACTGTAGGGCTGGCGCAGGCTGCGGCCTTCTAAAAGTGATGGTAGAAGGCCCTTAACTTACGACATTCTATGCCAATTCTTAAATAAATAAATAAATAAATAAAAGTAAAATAATAATATTAATAATAATAAATACATTTTAAAAAAAAATTAATTAAAAAAAATAATAATTAAGAAGTATCTATTGGTCCGAGGACAAGGCCCAGTTATTTACAGCTGCATACTCCATTGCCTTTGGCGCTATGCGAAGTGGTTTGTAAGGGCCAACCAGATTCCGCTGCCCAAGGTAGTTTGAGAGACCTGACCTTGTTCAGATCCAATTTAGTCCTGCATGTCCAATGTTCCAAAACCAATCAGCAGTAAAGGACACTAAACAATTCATGTACGTGAGACCAACCGTTTCAGGTCCATTCATCAAACATTGGGATGGCTCCGGCCTGGCCTGGCATCAGTCCATGCACGTTATGCGAGGGGCGATTGCTGCCTGCGGTTTACCCTCAGCGGTTTACCCACCGCAGCGGTGCATTTGGGACTCTCATCTGAAAGGATGAAGGACTTGGGGGCAGTGGAAGTCTGATGCATTAAGGGAACTCTGATGCATATAAAGGATATATTAGTAAGTCCTTGTGATTGTTCACAGTATACTTGACCTGGCTTTGTTACCTTCTTTTGCTTTCAGGTGACGTTGTGATGCATATTTGGAGTATAGGCCCTGCACCGTCCACTGGGATAGAAACTATGCCATTAACGAGGACCTAGGGTGCAGGAGCTATGAGGGCGCGCATCTGGATAATCGGACACAGCATGGTGCATTGGGCCAGGGTCCGCACCATCAATTCCGGTCTCGGGCCGCACCTTAGCTACATCAATATATCTTGGATCTCTCAAAGGGGAATGTGCTGGGCCGAAATGTTGCCCGCTATTAGGGCCAGAGTGACAGCGGAGGGCCCCCCAGATGTTTGGTTATCCAATTAGGCGAAAAGAGTTAGCTTATAGAAAGGCAGTCGACTTGATGTGGCACATCTTTAGTGATTTTGAGGAACTTAAGGCCTCTTACCCAAACGTCACTACTATTTTATTTGGGCCTCGTGGATGGAGAGGCAGGTTTGGAGAGATGGCAGGTGCCCGATAGCCATAAATGGGGCGGTGGTGCGTAGAGTGGCAGCCCTGGGTGGGAGTGTCATTGACCACCCGGGCATATGTGTGAGGCCCTCTACCGGTTTGATGGCGTGCATCTTTCGGATGCGGGAAATGATATTTGGCTGATGGCGTGCATCTCTCGTATGCTGGAAATGATATTTGGCTGATGGATGTGGCAAAGGGGATAAGGGATTGGTTTCAGGCATGAGAGTATTGGCGGCGAGCGATTGCTCGTGTGGCGGTAGGCATTGGTAAGAAGGGGTTAAGAGGATGTGTGGGGGGGGAGGAACGCCATCACCTCCCCCCAGCGAGCGAAGGGTGGTCCGTTAAAGGACCCCGGGGGGCGTGGCCCTGTCCGAAGCCTATGGAGGTGTGGGCCAAAGGCACGCCCCAGAGCGGTGACCCGGGGGAGCTCCTAGTCGACGTGCCTCACGGGAGTCTCCCCCGATATAAGGTTAACCCTTCCCCGTGTCTCCAGCAAATGGGCTGGAGCCGGATAGTCGTTAGGACCAATGCCTATGCCAATGCCTCTCATTCCTGAATTCAATAAAGTTGTGGCCTAATTCGCCCAATTAACCTTAAATTTGGTGTCTCGTGTCTTTATTTATCCTGGCGGGGGGCGGGAACTCGCCACGCAAAGCCACTTCCGGCCTGCCCAGGAGGTGGGGTTGCGGGCTTCACGCCCACCCCACATGAGCGGGGGCTGGTCCCAGCCCCCGCAAGAGCAGGGGAATCCCGGCCGGGCCAGCCCCCCCCAGCCAGCCATTCACTGGCTGTTTGGGGGGGCGTGGTTTGCCCTATTTAGAGCCGGCACGGAGGGGGCTCGCCCTCTTTTCGCCGGCTCGCCCTCACGTTTTCCCACCCTCCCTCCCTTTAAGTAGGCTTAGGTAGGTCTTTGACTTTGCTATGGACTTCGGTCTGTCGCCGCAAGGGGCATGGTAGGAATTTTTCCCAATTGGCAATTTCTGGCCTTTTGGTTTTTCGCCTACCTCGTAGCAACTCGTCACAACTTCTCGGCATTTGGCGGTAGGCATTGGTAAGAAGGGGTTAAGAGGATGTGTGGGGGGGGAGGAACGCCATCACCTCCCCCCAGCGAGCGAAGGGTGGTCCGTTAAAGGACCCCGGGGGGCGTGGCCCTGTCCGAAGCCTATGGAGGTGTGGGCCAAAGGCACGCCCCAGAGCGGTGACCCGGGGGAGCTCCTAGTCGACGTGCCTCACGGGAGTCTCCCCCGATATAAGGTTAACCCTTCCCCGTGTCTCCAGCAAATGGGCTGGAGCCGGATAGTCGTTAGGACCAATGCCTATGCCAATGCCTCTCATTCCTGAATTCAATAAAGTTGTGGCCTAATTCGCCCAATTAACCTTAAATTTGGTGTCTCGTGTCTTTATTTATCCTGGCGGGGGGCGGGAACTCGCCACGCAAAGAAAGAAAACACCGAGTTTGCACCGAGAATCCAACTTTTAACCACCTCAGCCCTCTTTCCCAAACCGAGGAACAGAATGCATTTTTAATCCCATCGATATCTCCTCTCTAGAAACAAGACGTAGGAACAATAATAATATTTTTGAAATAAAAATAACTGGGCAAGCCATCATAAATCTTTACCTCAACAGCTTGTTAAAGGGACCAGTCCCTTTCATGTGCTAATCGCCAGTAAAGCCAAACCACGTCCGCCCCATCTTGTCCTCTACTCGTTTGGCAAAGTTGCCCTTTTCACTACGTGCTAAAGGGCAACAGCCTCCGCCGCGCAGACAATGGCGAAGGCGTGTGTCTCGCTCCAATCCACATCCCGCCGCCTGATTTGCCAGTCGGCCGCCTGCAAAGTTATTATGTGGATTCGAACCGTCGCGGGGCTCTTCCCGTTCTGTTTACACAGCCCGTGTTTTACGTTGCAAATCTCCCTTTCGACTTCACCGTTCGCTCGCAGACGCCTAATAAAACCCAATACCCAGCGCCCGCGAATACCAACACTTTCCCCCAAACATAACACGCTACATTCCCCAAAGCACATGCATGGCCGTCTCCAGGTTTCAAAGAAGTGGGGAAAATAAACCTGTAAATGGGGGAGGGGAATTGTTCACCTCTCCAAGGCCAGCGTTTTCAAAGTCATATTTTTAAAACGTTACAGGCCAGCACATTTGCAGGAGGGACTTGAGGGCAAGCTGACACTCCCCCCCCCCAACACAAAAGCGCAAGCTTCTCATAGAAAAAGAGCCAGTTTTTCTACAATCGCATTTCCACATAAGCTGACCTAGTTGCATCTCTTCCCCCTTAGAGACTGCTCTCCTATGCATCCTCACTGGGGAGCAGGCCACTGCGAGTTCTTCCCCAGTAAAACCACGGTTTGTAGAAAATTGCAAACCCCACTAAACCCAACTGCTTTGCCCGCTCAGTTACTTAGAACACCCCCACACACACACACCACGTAGGGAGCTTTGTTGATTTATTACAAAAAAATCAATAAATCTCAAAGCCACGGTATGGTAAAAACCTTAATTAGGCCTAACCAAAATGTCACAAAGTGTGAGTGCGCTTACTTGCTTAGAAGTAAGAGCGGCAGATTTCAATAAAATTAAACTCCTTTTGTTTTCGAGGGGAGGACTCTAAAGATAGAGCAGGAGGCTCCATCGGCTTAAATCTAGACATTTTCGTTTAAATGCGCGGCTATTGAATAGACACCCAGCCTGAATTCAGTCAACAGCCAACACAACCAGATTCCTCTGTGTCCCTTTAGATTTTTTTTAATTACTCCTTGTTTATTTCCACTAAGCAGCTGAGCCCAAACTCTACAGACTCCCATATTTTTTAATTAAAATCTCTGCGATTTGTTTATTTCCAAAGCATTGTAGCAAAAACTGATTCCTCCAATGAATGCAACATACGCATTTCGTATTGGTCTAATCCAAGACCCCAATTTAAATTGCAGTTTAAATATATATATATTAAAGCATTATTATTATTTTTGCGCTGTTTACACCCAAGTCCTAATCGCATTTACTTGGGAATAAGAAACAGAGATATGAACGGGATCTACACTAACTTAGGTACCAGGCGTTTTTTATTTTTTTAAAAAAGCTCTGATTCCCTACACACTTTCTTGGGAGTAAGTCTTGTTGACTACAAATGTCGTTATTCCAGGTAACATTTGTTTGGGAAGACTTCCACACTTCTAACCAAAACAAACATGGTTTACATTTGAGGAGGAGGAGGCCTTATTTTCTGTTTTATGTATTTATTTGTTGTGGTTTTTAAAGAGAGTAAGCGACAAGCTGAACATCATCGATTGCGCTGGGACTTTCTTTAATCCTCAAATCTCCTGACTTCATAGCAATCCTAATGGGATTACTCTAAAGTAATTTAGCCACGAATTGCAACAGCCCAGTTCTAAAGCTCTTTGCAAGCCGGCTAGGAGGGGAATAGGCCAAACTCGAAAGGTTTTAAAGGCTCACCGCCTTGCAACTTACTATCCCTACAGAGCCAAGCTTGTATGAGGACACCAGCACTGCCTCCCTTTTCATGGGACTTTCTTCCATATATACAGACTTGGGGCTGTGATCTGGGTTTTCCCCCACTTTGATTTCCCGGAGACGGGACTGCACGATTCCTATGCGTTTTAGCACTCTGATCGATCCATCAATCGTGGCAAGAAAGGGGTGGCGTGGGTGGGGAGAAAGCCACCGTTGTTGTGAAACCTGAGGGTGCTTGGGGCGAGCGAGGGGTGGGGAGAAAGATGGAAGAATGCAAGGAAGGGCAAGTTTTGGGTGCCTTCGATGGAGTCAGAGGCCTCGTGTGTTGCGCATCTCGGGCTGCTGCGCACACGTCGGAGCCTGCCCCGGGAAGCTTTCTTGGCGACGCTTCCCATAAAGTACACATCCAGTTCAGAACACGCCGCGCAGCCATCCATCATATTCGGGGAAGATGGCAGCCTGCCTCGGCCTGAGAGGGAAGCAGAGAGGCGCTACGCCGGGGCCAAAGCCCGCCTCGAAAAGGAGGCCAAATCGAAAGCGGCGCCTTCCCTGCGCCAGCCAAGCTACTCAGGTTCGTTCGCCTCGGCTGCTGCCTCTTCCAAAGGGCCCCAACACACCCATATTCACACACACAGAACAAAGCAGATCTCTCGGGGCTCCCCTTACCCTGACTCTGGCCTCGGTGAGGTTGGTCCAGACGGCGATCTCCTCCCGAGTCGACATGTCCGGGTAGCGGTTCCTTTGGAAAGTGGCCTCTAACTCCTGGAGCTGCTGGCTGGTGAAGTGCGTCCGCTGCCGCCGCTGCCGCTTCTTCTTGGACGGATCCTCGGCGCCCGCGTCCTCATTCTTGCTGGGCTGGCTTTTGTCTTTTTCTGCAAAGGAAAAGGCAGTCGCGGGTCAACAGGCTGGCGCGGATTGGGATTCGGGGGGCGGGGAGAAAAAGGGCGGGCGGAGGGAGAAGGGGATCAGCCCAAGCGCTCCGCGGCCCCGCTGAACCGGTCCGCGGCCCGCAGTCGGCGCTCTTCCCAAGGCGGTTGAGCCGTAGTAGCCATGGGAGGGGGGGTCGTTGCGAACCGGCGGAGAAACACGCGGTTCTAAGCGCACTTGTTTTGAAGCCAGTCGGCCTAATCGGAACGCAGGGTATTTACTTCCATAGATTTTATTTTATTTAAAGATCTAGGGGTGAACAAGCCCAATCCAAAAGCTGCTCTCCTAAAACTGTAATACAAATAAAGGCTACGGAAGTAGTTTCTTTGGAAGCAATGAGGTTTGCGCTGAAATAAGCGCTCTTAGGATCCGAATGAAACACACACACACACCAGATAAATAGGAAAACCCAAGGCCGTAAATTGAAAAGTAACTGTGCTTCGGACTGAAAAGTCAGGCTGTGTCCTTCAGCGCTATTAAAAACGTTGCCACTTATATCCCAGGAGTTAAGTTTTAGAATGTAGATCAACTTCAATCCAAGTGCTTCCTTTGAAAAGTGTGCACCAATACGAGATTAATACAGCAAATCTGAAGGCCACCTTCTTATGCACACGGAAGTCCTTCCCTGATGTCACGGAAAGCTTTCCCCCCTCACACCAAGTATGGGACTGTGATTCAGGATTGCCCAAAATTAATTCCAATTGAGCGTTACACCTAGATGCATTCGTTATATGTAACAGGTATAAATACCTCTTGCACTGACAGTACACGCTGTGCAGCTGCAGACTTCGTGTATATTGCATCTGTATCAATACAGCTGTCTGCACATGCACATCTTTAAAATCGAACACGGCTCTGCATTTACCGAGGCTCTCCTCCGAAATACCTACGAAGATTGCAGCAATACTGGTGTCCTATGCTACATCGTTCTCCTGTATCTAGACAAGGCCACTCTGGTGCTGATTCACGGATCAAGCATCCAGAAATTATGCTACAATAATGTGTCCTAAATCGGTGAGTCGGTCTAACTTCCACTTACATTGCATGGTATTCGACCAAGTTTTACTCTGAGTAGATCTATTGAAATCCATGGCCCAAACAAAGGCATGTTCATTCATTAAAGTGGGTCTGCTCGCAGTAAAACTTAGTTTAATGCCACCCATTGCAGTTAATGAGAGTGTGAAGTGTCTTTAAAGATGGAACATATTTTCAGAAGTAAAGGTGTTTATCTCAAAGTTGTTGGGATGGCCCCCATTAAGTCCAGTGAAGACCCCTACATTCTCGCTCATGGTGATAGTTGCAGTCTCTGTAGCTCTGCAATTCCTGGGCATGTTTTCATTAAGGCAAATATCATTTATTTTAATCGGACATGTTTACTTCCGAGTAACCATGAGTAGGATCGGGTTGGATGAAGATATATGTCATTGCATCCTCGGTTAACACTTAAATTGAAGTAGCCGATCCTCCAGGCTCCACTCAGTTTAACAGAACAGTCCACAACAGGTAAGTGTACTTCGGATTGCAATCAAACAGCCCAATCCTAAACACGCTTACTCAGAAGCAAGTCCCAGTGTATTCAGCTAGGACTGGCTGGTTGAAGTGCGCCCCTAAAGAAGCAGTTTAACAGCCCATGCACGTTTACTCAGAAGTAACTCCCATTGATTCGAGTCGAACTTACTCCCAAGCAAGCGTGCAAAGGATTCTTTGACACCACGATCCTATGCATATTTCATCGGAATCCAATCCTACTACATTAAATTAGACTCACTGGAAGGAAACCACCAGGGATAGATGGAAATCCATGGGCAAATCTGAGCTCTCTTTCCCCCCAGGATCCTCCGGGTTCCTATACAGTACCTTTATTGGAATTAAATTTCACCTAGAGCTTCGACTACATTTGTATTAGATGCAGTAAATGCTGTTTTATAGAGAGCCCGCTTGTCTGTTTTTAAATACATGTCAGAGTGACAGGGTCAATCACCGTTCTTTTACTGAGATGGTCTGGCTAAATCACGACGAAGACTTCATTCCAGTTACAAGCCCGGGTCCTGCTGCCTTTCCTGCTAGGTTTCTATCTCTCAGTGACAAATGCCTGGATTTGCCGGGCGTGTGTGCAACTCTTCTACCTCCCCGCGCACCCGCTGTTTCCCGACAGAAAACGAGAAACCCAATGTCTCCCAGAATCTAGCTACAAAGGCAGTGCCATCCGCAATTATATTTCCATTCCCTTCTCCTTCTAATCCCTCACTATGCGTCCCCAGCACAGGACTGGGACACCGGTTTAATCCCCCAAGACTTCTGACTCAAGAATCAGAATAACGAGATGGTGTGGCGAGGGAAAGCGAAGCAGCGTGGAGCCGGCGGAGAACCCTTACCTGCGGCCTCGGGGCTAGAGGTGTCGGAGATGGTGTGCACCTCCAGCCGGTGCTTGGCAGAATCCAAGGCCGAGCGCGGCTGGCCGGGGGTCAGGGCTGAAGCCATGACCAGGGCCGGCTGGTGGTGGTGGTGGTGGTGGCAGGAGGAGGAGGAAGAGGCGGAGGAGGAGGTGGAGGAAGCGGAGGAAGGGGAGGTGGAGCAGCACAGTTTATTCCCGGCTACCAGCCGCTCCAGTCTCAGCGGCTCTTTCAAGCAGTTCATCGGGCTGCGGGAGCCAGCCCGAGCTGCCGGGGGCTGCACACTGGGTGTGGATGTGCGCGCTACGTGTGTGGACAGAGGCGCAGCCCTCGGCGCGGGAGACGCGGCCGGAGAAGCTCCTCCGCCGCCTCCTTGTCAGTTTCACTGTGTCAGTTTCACTTCTCCCGCAGCAGGCAGCCCTGCTCGGCTCTCAAGGCGACGCTGCTGCCCCCCGCCGTCGCTGCCCTCCTCCTCCACCTCCTCCCGACGGGCGGCCGCCCCGTCGCATGAGCCTCTGCGGGCGAAAGCAGGAGAAACCCCGAAGAAGAGCGAAGGCACCCTCCGCCGTAGACTCCCGCGGCGGACTGCGCCGACCATGAATAAATCACCAGGCTGCCGACGGACTCGCGGGCCGGGCCAGAGTGACAGGCGCGGGTCGACTGTATTAGATCCAAGGCGTGGGCGGCTGCTGCAAGAGCAGGAGCCTCGACGGTCAGCGCTGCGTAGCTGCGCAAGCCCCTCTCGGTCGCTGCACGTCTCCCCTAGCTCCGGTCTACCCAGCCCAGGCGAGCGACGGACCCCGAGCAGCTCAGCAGCTTCCCTGTTTGCCTAACAACTTAAACCCAGAGGCGGCCTTCCCGGGGCGATGATATCACCCGGCCCCCTTCTCTGCCCTCCCTCCTGCCTCCCCCGCGTCCTAGACTCGCCGCTGAGACTCGGAGTGACGCGCGCCGCAGCCAATCAGGAGGCGCTACGCCCCGGCGAAGGCTATAATAAGACCACCCTATCAGAAACTTAGGGCAGGGCTACATTAAAAGTCTTGCTCTCTTGTCTCTCCCCCCCCCTCCCCTACCGCTCTTCCAGTCAGGTCTTCTCTCAAAGGCTTGCATTGCAAGGGAGCAAAGTGGGGAGTTAGAAAATAAGAACGGGGAAAGTCATCTCCGATGGAAGCAATATTATTATGATTATTCACAAACACAATTTTATTCTGATGGCGTTTGCAATTTGCAGAACGCTTTCCAACTCTTACTTTTTTAAAACATCAGGAGACAGCTAGATGTGCCCCGAAAATAACTTTGATAAAATGGCTAGGAAACCGACACCTAACTCTCCGGGAGAGACAGTTTTTACTGCATTGAGAAGACTCTTTCTCCAACCTCGGAAGCTTCGTTTCAACGACTCAGAAAATAAATCGCACTTTAAGGAGAAAATCTTAAAAAATAAATGCGCCACCAAGCCAATGGCAAGCCTTAAAAGCAGACTCTCCGGCTGGAAGCGTGAGGAAAGCACATCTCTTAAGACGGCAAGCGTCTGAACGGCTCGCAGTCACGAATGAAAAAGTACTCGGGAAATATGCCCTGTTCACTGACACAAAACACGATCGTTTAAAATTGCCATTTTGGAAAACGTGAATTACTACTAGTCCAAAGTAAGATATATATCGAGAGACGGCCAGTTTTTCAATTGTCTATACATACCACCCACAGAATTTGAAAGGGCGATATACAAACGTAATAAAAATATATGCATGAATGCAAATTTTCATTCAAATTCAATACTTTTTATTTTTTTTAAAAAATCAAAGAACCCATTAAACCATATTTCTATTTCATATTTTGTAACTCAGTCCTAAACATATTAATTTGCAAACCAATTATTGGGGAAAAGTTGGGAGAAAGTCCCGTGAGAAGTCCAACGTGCAATAACATCGCGCGGTCGGTCCCATCATTTTCTTTATTTTCAGTTAAAATAACCCCCCAAATTAATTTATCATCCGGTTATTTTAATATGCCAATATAATGTCATCCATACATTTCTTCAAACGCTATTGGGGACGCACGGACTGGAGAAGACGACCCTATATATATATAATTTAAACAATGTAAATTATGTTAAGTGAAAACCATATAAATAGACTATACGATCGATATGCTAGGTTAAATTTGATCCTTGTTTAAACTCTGATTTCAGCCACTAACAGAACCCCACCACAAGTCTCACGGTGGATTCCTTTGGAACGTAATCCCAGTTAAACGCTATTTAAAACCGTGGGAGCCCCTTCCCAATAAATGTCTTCAGAATTCATTCTTAACTATCGCATCCCCAATAAGGAAAACTTCCGTTCCTTCTCTCTCCCGGAATTATTTTTCCCACACGCACAATGTCACATTTTTGCCATGACGATAAAATGACTTTGATATATTCTTACGCACAAGAATATATGTCTATCCATCTATCTGTATTAGAGTGAGAGAGAAAGTTAGGTTAATTAAGACAATTCAGTTCAAAAAAATGCCCTTATATGAGCTTCCTATCGCGCTCTGCATGCGGGATTTGCTAATATTCTTCGGGTTTGGTTTTTTTAAAGTGTGGCAATATAGTACAATCTTTGCTGGATCGAAAACAGAATCGTTGGAAACAGAATTTTTCTTAACCAAGCTGGGGGGAGATCCTTTGCTTGCCCAGAATGCCCATTTAGATCAGAGATTCCCGAGAGAGGACGGAGGCTGTTATACCGACACAGGAAGAGAGAATTAACTCCAATAGTTAGAAGATGATAGAAAACACAGCCGATCTAGTGGATCCCTCAGTGTTACGCACTTTGCCAAATTTCTCCCTAGCCCCAAGAATCATCTAAGCACTGCATACATACAACAGATCACAATCCTGCGCTCCCACATTCGTTAATACGAAATAACTACCTCTCTTGACTCCATATTCGCAGTTATCAACTCTGATTACTCCCGAGTAGAAGTACTCCTTTGCCATGGTTTAATTTTCCTGAGGGCCACGGCGAGGTTGAAGCTTCCATATGGTATCGCTAAAACCCGCCTTAGCTCATCTCAGAAGGCTTTTGGACAAGCTAAGGCGCAGTTGGTCCAAATGCCTCCATTCTCCAAGTTGTGGAGATAAAAAGCACCCAGCTTGGCTGAGAGGGGGACTCTGCAAACCATCCCCAATATCACCACCACCCTCCTCCACACTAATGGTGGTCCTCTGGGTTCTCTGCCTCCATCTCATCCCTCCTCATTTCGCTTCGAGACCGCTAAACTACTCTGCGTATTGTTTTAGCAGTCTGTTGGTAAAGAAGGTCAAATTAATTTACATTCTGCTCATTATCCCGGTGTTTAAATGACGTGGTTTATCCCTGCGATTTGACAAAGGCGCTCCCTCTCTGTCTCTCCCCTCCACCGCTTTCCTTAGACCCCACTGCGTTTCGATGGAGACAATATTCTTACATTTGTAGTGGATTTTAATCTGATAAGACTCTAATTTCCTTAAGTCTTCTAAATAGGGGTTTTTAAACGATTCTAGCCGTTTTCTTATTGAATTTCCTCTAATTCCCCCAAGATCATAAAGTATATGTGTAAAGTAAATAGTTTTTCCCACAGCACCGGCAGCAGATGACCTATAAGTAAGTCAATAAGAATCCAGTGCCTTTCTGCACAATTTGTTTACTAATCATATCCCGGTTTCTGCTTAACCTCCCGGGGGCGACTGGGGGGTTCACACTCCACGCAAATCCCCTGAGGCCCTTCTGAATCAATGGAAGCCGTTGCAGGAGGCAACCCGCCACTCCAGGCGCGGCGAGCGAGGATGGGAACGCGAGACCCACCCTGGGAGACTGGGCGGAAGCTTCCTCCACCTTCGCTGCAAAGCAAGCTGGACGGGATTGGGGAGAGAGAGGAAGGAAATGGACGGTGGCCTGGAATGTCTGTTCCCATATAGACAAGATCAGCACTTTGATCCCGTTTCAAGAAATTCGAAATGCTACCCCCCTAATGCGGATTACAGCCCCTCTTTCCCCTCTCGACAAGATCCATTTCAAGTGCAGTATTCTATCCATGTCTACCTGTCAGTAAGTGGGGCTTACTCTCAGGAAAAGTTGCTATAGGACTGCAGCCTCTTAACCCAAAAATATCTTCCGTGTGTGGATGCGCAGTTAAAAAATGCGTTAAGGAATCATTCACCCGCGTTTTAAACAAGCAAAAAATATGCACCTTGCTCCTGGAGTCCAGAAATCATAAAGATATAAAAACACAAGCGAAGAGTTTGGCTAATGGACCTTATATGTCCAAAAGATGGCGATTAGGATATGCTCAGGTGTTTGGGGTATCTTTTCTATCCGTTGCAATTTCGTATACCACCCTGAACACCTTTGCTTGGCATGGGAGGTCAGAGGAGAATTTGTGTGCTTTGAGCTAAAGCAAAGAGAAGTGCGTGTATTTTGGTGTAATGTAGAAGAAAATGATTAGCCGCATAAAAACAACAACCCAACCCTAAACAGAATTGTTAGGAAGCAAATCCCATTGATTTCGATGGAACTGCCTTCCAAGAACCTTCAAGTGCAATCAATGGGAACTTCCAAGTCAATATGTTTAAAATGGGTCAAAGCGGGATTAACTGTTCTGATAAGTAAACTACCGAATGAGACCTAGGCAGATTGCAAGGAACATGTGGGCTGTTGTGTGACTATCTGGGCGTTTCCCTAAATGAAAACTGCCCAGGTTTCGTCTTGCTGGGATAGTTAGGGATGCACCTTCTCCGGGACTTATCTGGCGATTCTTCCATGCTAGGCCTTAGATGCTAGCTCTACTCAAAAGCCTGGGGGGGGGGGGAGAAGGTGTGTTCTGGAAAAGACCGAGAAAACAAATGGGGTGTGTGAATCGATAGGGAATTCATAAGTAAACAATATTAAAGAGAAACAAAATTAAACATAAAGACTGTAAAAAAAAAATGTGTCATAGCGTTTGCATGACTCACAAACCACCCACCGACCAAGGTGAATTACCCTCTCCGAGAATGTACCTGTCATAGCCGCAAACAAAGATGTCTTATGCTGAGTCAGATCATTGCTCCATACAGACCAAGACTGTTTACTTTCTAGGGTTTCAGGCTTTCACACCACATGCTACCTGAAACCTGGGACTTTCTTCAAGTAAGCAGTGCTCTGCCACTGAGGCACGGTCCATCCCCAGCTGTGGGCAAGATCTAAAGTGGTACCTCCAAAAGGAACATGAGAAAATCCCTGGTGGATCAGACCACTGGCCTATCTAGTAGGGTAGCTCGTTCAGGCTAACCAGATGCCTGCTGGAAGTCTGCAAGCAGCACCTGAGCGCAACAGGACGTTCCCAGCAGCTGGTATTCACAACCATCCTGCCTCCGAAAGAGGAGGCAGAAGATGACCATTGTGGCTTACTGGCAACTTTATCCTCAGTGAATTAATAGCCGTTTAAAGCCATCCAAGCTGGTGGCCATCACTACAACTTGTGGGCCGCTCTCTCTAGATAAGGAATCAGGACAAAATCTGCAGGTGCTCGTAGGGGACATCGTGCTTCCGCAGGGGAAGCTTCTGGGACAGAAAAGTGTGTTTTTCGCGAGAGGTGTGTGGCGCCACTTTCCTTTTATCCATTGCTAGCTCAGGGCCTGTCGGTCGGCAGAATTTTGTTTTGCAGTTCAGACTGGCCAAAGCCAACCTTTGGTTTTGGAAAGAGAAAGGAGACCAGTCTTACGCTAGAAACAGCGAAACTGTTCTCATTTCTTAAACTGCTTTGTTCATCCGACCAACCCAACAAAATCTGCCCTCGAGTCCCACACCATTCCTTGCACTCTGAGTTGTTTATCGCTCTATTCCTGAGCAGGACGTGAAGGCGGGGGCGGGGGAGGCAGTCCAATATTCGCTAGAACGTATTTCCTGGTGAATGTGCGTAAGATTGCAACCTAAGGCAGGAACAAGGCGGCGTTTTCTTGTGTTACCACCAGCCCCCTCCATAAACTAGGACTTTCTTGCACAAGACCCACCAGACATTGCTCAAGTCCCATTCCTGGCAATGAGCAGAGTTCAGGATAATTTCCCGATGGCCGTTGCGTCGGCTGCAATCCTATACATTCTTACCCTTTTGAGTCAACAAATATAGGGTGAGTTTCTTTAAAGTAGGAACATCTTGTGGCCTTGGATGCAACAATGTCCAGCAGTTGCACGTTGCGCTTAGCAAATGATCCATCCAGTTCTATAAGTTTACCCTCGTTTCTACTGTTCCAACCCGCCTTCATCATTGACTGCCATCCCGGACTGAATCCTTGACTCTTTAACAGCAAGAAGGAAATGACTGACTACTTCTTGCCAAGTACAACGCTGACAGTTTTAAATAAATTTGGGGAAACCAGGGTGCGTTCCTTGCTTTGTGGCCAGCGAAGACTCACATCCATCCATCCATCCAAATGACCAATCAAACGCTGAACTCGAAACGCGAGTCTGTTTAGATCTCACCTCTTCGTCTGGTGACAATCTTTGCCTTATTATATTAAATATTCCCTAACCACCGGTTGATAATCAAGGGGTCTGTCTCGCACCCTCTGCCAAGCGCTACATTTTGGGAACCGCGTTGTGTCTTGGAAACAAATCTCATACTTTCAGTGATATTTCAATGACACTTCGATTTTCTAGGATACTTATAACCATAGCTAAGTGATAACCAATGATATCCTTAAGCGACTGTGGTTAATAAACCGCACAAGAGACAACGTCCCCTATGTTTTAAAGAAGCAAAAAGCCAATTTAAAAATCCAGAGTTAATTCAGGTATACGAGAGACTTAGCCCCCCAGAATCAGCCGATCATTTGAAGCAGAAGCTACGCTCCAGTAAGGCAAGCATTTGGCCATAAAGGGATGCATAGCTAAACTGAAGTGTTAGGATTTAAACCGGATTAGTTCCATTGATTCGGCTTAAAGTCTAATACTACGTCTTAACCGGTTTGTGGATTGAGTTCTCTAATAGACAATAAAATTGTCCTGAAATAATTCCTATGGGTTTCCCTATACTTTACGAACGAAGATCGCCAGAAATCAGTAAGCAAACGTCCCAGCATCAGGATTCTGAGTTGTTGTAGTGCTTAATTGATTACCAGTTAGGAATAGAGTTATGGAATCAAGGTATAAGAAGATACAAGAGGAGCCCCGTTGGATCAGAACAAAGGCTTGCTCAGACCACCATTCTCTATCCCTCAGCGGCCAGCTGGGTGTTTATAGAGAGCGCCTAAGCAGGACCTGAGCGCCAGAGCCCTCCATTAACCGCTGTTCTTCCCAGCCGTCTTTTCCTGGAGGTGAGCTATCATTTAGCCATCGCGACTAGCAGCAGGCATCACTTCAACAGGTTGGAGACGAACACAACGTTTGCACGCGCCTTTGAAGAAACAAGAGTGAAGAGAATACCAGAATACCAGGAAGGATCTGCCAGAATCTTTGACGCCACGGGGCCTAAACGCTTCCAGAGCGATTCAAAATTGTCTACAATTGCCCCACCCACCCACCCCGCTCTGAGTCGGTAAAGCCCACTTGAAATCTGAAAAGACTGTAGCGAAGGAAGCGCAAGACTGTACTCCGTTCTCCTTTCTTTCTCTCACCCCTCGTTTCCTTGGTCCATTCATACTATCACTGCTACTGGAACTGCTGCTGCTACTACTAGAACAACATCATAAACAAACAAATGGAAGAAATATTCTTAAGGATAAAACTGAAATGGAATGCGATTTGTTTGTTTGTTACATTTATATCTCGCCCTTCTGACCAAGGGAGGCCACTGCCACCAATGAGAAGAATTATTAAATAGAATAAATGCCGCTACTACCGTTGCTACTGTTACGACGACGACAACCACTTGGTGTTAGTTTATTATTATTATTATTATTATTATTATTATTATTATTAAGTTGAAATATCTTGGATCAATAAAAGGTTATCATTACCTTGATATTTAGTGGTCACCCCACCCACGCGTTTCCAAACGGCCTTTTTATCTCACAACAGCCTTGTGAGGTAGATCGGACCGATTGGCTCAGAGGTGCCCGATAACCTGCATCTCCACTGTCTGGCTGCAACCTTAGCCACACACAGTGGGTCTCGGAGGCATTGGTTACTGGAGTTCCTCCCCGCCTGGTTTCCTGCTTATCTCGCTCCACAGTCTGTTTAAGAAGAAGCCTTACGTGTCCGCAGGCATGTTCCCCTCTGCCACTCTCAGGATGCCAATATCCCGCTCTTTGCGCTCAGAAAAGTTATCCACAGATTGGTGGATCTAGCCCTGAGCATCTGAACCCTAAACGGAGTCCATTGACTTCCCTCTGGAACGTGTGTGCACCAACCTGGTGGGACTTGCGGACTTCCTCTTCAGTCTGCCAGAGATGGCTCACATCTACTGTCCAGCATAGTGTCCAACCTTAACACACGGAGGGCGCTGTCGGTATTTTCGAATGGAGTTCAATCACATACCGGCAAAATCTGGTTGCGCAATTAGAGTTGGACCCAAACTCCCCACCCCCCAAAAAGACGGGACTTCCAAAGGAAGCGACGGAGAAATGCACTGGAGAGTGTGGGACAGGCAGCGTGATGTAGTGGTTAGAGTCTCGAACTAGCAGCTGGGAGGCCAGTGTTCAAACCCCCAACTAGCCATGAAACTCACTAGGGTGACCTTGGCTCAGGCACTGCCTCTCAGTCTGACCCACTTCACAGGGTTCTTGTGAGGGTCGTATAGGGAAAGGGAAGCCACCTCGAACCCCTTGCAGGAAAGGGGGACTATAAATGCAAGAAATAAATAATAATAGTAAATTGATGCAAGCAACGTTGTCTAATCTTCTCTCCTACAAATCACTGTGGATGCTCGCTAAATAGGCAACGTCGTCTAACCTTCCCGCAAACAAATCAAGATGAATCTTCGGTAAGCAAGTCGTGGGGAACCCCGCCCCAACAATTGAGTTCATCTCAGATGTTTTGAAATGGAGATGTAGAAATCAGGAGCACACCTGCTCACTCATCCTCAGGCCATTGCATCCAAAATATGTAATAGCATTCAGGTTTCTTACAACTTGAACGAGGTCCCCCACTTACTTTCTCTTTTAATCTCACCTTGGTTAAAATCTGGTAGCGTCTGCTCTGGCCGGACACATTTTCTATGGTCCCAGGTCAAAGTTGTCCATGCTTGTTCCGGCAACGGACCCAAGGGAGTACTTAGATTTAGCCAGGCAAATTTTAATTTGTCAAGATCTGGAATTTTGCAATAACAAAATCTGCACCTTCTAGATCAACAGGCTTTTCAGCATCCCATAGTGGATGTTCCTTAAATTCCCTCCTGAGGCCACTAATCAATCTGGAATAAATAGGAACTCCCTTTCTCTGTGTTTACAGCCCTCTCCCCCCCCCCAATTCTACACCCGGGAAAAACTAGTTTCTCTTGAAACCGCTGTAGGGAGAAAATAAAATTTAAAAAACAAATTCCAGCCATTTTATCCTGAGGTAACTGGTTGGGAGAAATAAAAAAATATATATCTTTTTTGCTGGAGCAGGTGAGTTTCCCACCAATTTCCATCTCACTAAAGCGCCCGGATCTGCACTTCTGCAAAATGACTCGGTTGGCGCTCGGGCAGAGCCTCTGGATAGACCTGTTGTCGTTGTCTTTCTTTCTCTTTTTAAAACCCATTGGCTTGTTGTCTTTCGCCTGCCTCGGATTACCGACTATTCGCCTAGATGAAGAGCCATTAATTACCCATTCAGTCAATATTGGGAAGGCGACAAAGCTTTTTACATAGGATTAACGAGGCATCAGATTGTGCCATTAGTATATTCCTGCGCACGGCTAAAGCTTTCGTTATACATTGCTCCTTCCCTCCACCCGCAGTCGATCTGGCAACTGCTGCATATATTAGGGTCCGGTGACGGCGACGTGTGTGTGTGTGTGTGTGTGTGTGTGTGTGTGTGTGTGAGAGAGAGAGAGAGAGAGAGAGAGAGAGAGAGAGAGAGAGAGAGAGAAAGCAAAGGTAACTTGTTATCTCCATTTGGAGTAGTATTGGAAGGCGACATTGGACTCGATTTCGGAACAGCTGGCCTGGGGAGATGGGATCAGGCTCTCCCGGCTGGGGACGGATATGTGGGCAAGTCTGCGTGTTATTTAGCACAGCGGACAGGTTTGGAGTTAGAAATAGGAGCACCCGCCCCTCTCTTTCCCCCATTCTCTTCCTGACTTCCCCTCCCTGCCTCGTCTGCAAATCCACCAGGAGCTTTCCTCTCGGAAGATCCCTCTCAAGCCGAAAATAAAGTAAAATAAATCTAGTCTCTTACGCTCCACTCTTCTTAGCGTCAGGTGTACGGCTTTTCCTCCCTGCACAACGCTTCCTTAAATAAATTCCAAAGAAAGAAGATGAAATTGGGCTTTTTCATCACCATCGTCATCTTATCAGCAGTATTATCCGAGGCACTTTTCATGCGTACAAAAATGCTTCGTTCTGTCAACTGATTTCCCCGCCCCCTCACAACAGCCTTGTAAGTCGGTGTGAGGTGGAAACTCCATGGTCAGGTGCAGTATATCACTGATTAACAGGTGTGTTGGAGAAAACCCAACAAGAGATGGCTTCTCAACTTTATTTTGAGCTTTTGAGAGGCATCAGATTGGCTACTGCCAATCACGGGAACATGTGAACCTCAAGATATTAGACTCCAATTCCCATCAGCTTCACCCAGGTTGGCCAATAATCAGGGATGCTGGGAGATGTAATTTGGATAGGCATCGCTTCCCTATTTACCTAATATGCCAAAGCGTGCCATAGCTAGGGAAGCATTAACGTAGCAGATAATTAAACTCGGATCCCCGGTTCAGACTCAGCAGTTCGCCCGCTATTCAGGCTTAAAATTCCAGTTTTATGAATCTCATTAATTTTGTGGAGTCAGCCCAATACATTTTGCTCCTCTCCCATTCCTTGTGAAGAAGCCAGTAGGTCTGGCCTACCTCACAGGGTTGTTGTGAGGATAAAACGGGCAAGGGAAGTATCATGTCGGCCACCTAGAGAGCTTGCTGGAGGAAAGACGTAACATTGAAATGAATAAACAAAAAAAATTCCTTCCAGTAACACCTTAAAGTCCAACTAAGTTAGTTCTTGGTATGAGCTTTCGTGTGCATGCACACTTCTTCAGATTGAAATGAATGAGAGAGCATCTTCTAGCAAACCATGGCTAACTTCTTAGAGGTCTTTTATTCGAGTAAACAGTGTATACAGTACAGAGCAACCTGAAGACGCTCGTATCTGAAACAACCTAGTTATGCTATGGTTGCCTGTACCTCCCCAGTCCTTTTGACACTGCACTACTAGATACATAGCCTCATCCGCCGCCTTGGAAGCGAGTCCCCCTGAGTTCAGTGGGATGGGTGTCCAAGCGAGGGGGTTCAGAAGTGCAGCCAGAGCATCCCGGTATACAAACAACAAAACAGAGCTAGGACAAGGAGCTGCAAGGATTCCCTCCCCCACTCCTCCTCTCCCAGGAACGCACGCACAGAGAGAAGCCGCAATCCTGTATACACTTACCTGGAATCAAGTCCCACTGGACTCAACACACACACTCACTCTCACACACGCTCACACACTTATACTATCACTTTGGATTTTTAATTGGAAGCCGCTTTGTAAACCAACTTTGCGTGGGAAGCAGGGTTCGCATATAACGAGGACGCTTTTGTTGCGTTGTGGAATGTAAACCACTTTGAAACTTCCGGGAATGAATAGCGACTTCGAACTTATTTTAAGAAATAAACGAAATGTTGACTCGATGGTTCCGAGTCCTCAAGAAAACGATTTGGCTGACAGAGCAATCCTCAACAAGCTTTTTTTTTTTCAGGAGTAGGTCCCACTGAGTTGAATGGAACTTGTTCCCTGGAAAAGGGCTCGACACGCGACTCCAGTTCTTTCCTGTTCACTAGATCCGAAAAAGGTTCCACAGGTCAGGCGTGCATTGGATTGTAAACCTGCCCCGAGCTTCACAGCAATATTGATTTGATGGTATTCTTGATCTAAGTCCCCCCCCCCCCTTGAATGGGTACCCTTGAGACAGAATTTAGCCCTTCTAAGTCCTCGTTAGAAGAACTGGAACCAGCGCCATTGATCTCAATGGGACTAACTTCCGAGTAGGCATGGATATGGTCAGGTGGCAGACCCCACACAGATTTCAGTGGAAGAAATATTCAGCATATGCCAGCAGAATGTGGAAGAGCCTTCAGCCTTGCAGAAGGTCCCAAATATAATGCCCGACATCTCCAGGTAGGACTGGCGATGTCCCCTGTCTGAAGCCCTGGAGACTAATAGAACCATAAAACTGTAGAATTGGAAGGGGGGGTCATCGAGTCCAAGCCTCTGCAACACAGGAATCCTGCCCACAGCCGTCCCTGGGTGGGCTCGAACCACCAACCTTCTGGTTGCAAGTCAGACCCACACTGACCCATTGCGCCACAGGCTCCCTTCAGTGTAGACAGCACTGAGCTGAATGAACACAGAATAAGTTTTTCCCACTGAAATCAATAGAACATGCAGGACACTGACTCCGAGGTATTTGTGCATTAGGACTACAGCCTTGGAAAGGGGTGCAACGTTGGCTGTGCTTGGCTTTAAAAATTAGTGAACAACAGGTAGCACTTATCAAGCAAATCCTAATCGATTGATCGCATGTTTTCAGTCAACTAATCGACTAATGCAACCATTGAATCTTCATACGGAAAAAAGCAATGGCTTTACATTAAAAAAGCAATGATTTGGGCTTGTTTAAATGATGGACCCATGTGAAGAATTCCTCTCACAAGGAACACAATGCCTCCCTTAAGACGGTGCTGATACTTGTATTTAAAATAATGATAAAGTTTTAAAAAGGAGGTCTATTAATTAAGAAGGGCATATTTTTACTGGATCACTGTGTCTAAAAGTCGATTAATCTGTCAGATCCTTGCCTAAATAATAACACTGCGGCCCCATTTAATGTTGTTGTTGCTGTTAACTAAGTATTTGGCCTTAGCTAAACTTTGAAGGTATGCATTTGTTTTTTCCTGAGACTTATATGCCGCTTTTCAGGGATCAGCCCTGCTATACTCCCTCCTCGAGCTGATCTGTCTAGCCCTAGGGATAGAGCTACCTTAGACCACCGGTCTGTTTAGCTCGGCATTGTCTACATTCACTCACAGGGAGCCTCCAAACTTTCAGACAAGGGTCATCCCCAGCCCTAACCTGGAGGTGCCGGGGACTGAACCTGGGACCTTCTGCATGCAAGGCAAAAGTATTACGACTGAACTACGGCCCTTCCTCGACTTGGCTCTGAAAGGTTTGGTGAAGCTTCTGCCGGGCTCCTATTTAAGCAAAGTGCTGCTTGCTTCCTAGGAAGCGGGTGACGGAAATGCCATATAGTCTTCCTGTAGCGAGATGTGGACAGACAGGGCTGTTCCTGTGGGATCGAAAAACTACGCAGGGGCCCCAGATCCTCTACACCTTTAATTGGAAAATAGGCCCACTGTAGCCAGTTGAACTTGCTTTCCCCTATCACGAATGTTCACACAGAAGTGCATCTTACACGCCTGAGAGAGGCTATTATTTATCTGAAATACTGATTTATTATTATGCAAGAACCGACTTTCAGGATCGCAGCCGAGGTGTTGGGGTTAAACTAAATGAAACCCGGATCTACTTCAGTTTAATTGGATTTCGCATATGTATCTAATTGAACACCCCCACTTCAATAAACAAATAATTGAATTAAATTAGCCTATCACGCATGAATTAACCAGGAACAGGCTGGCATACTGTACCTACTTACCTGGAAGTAAATCTTATTGAACTCAGGGGAACTTACTTCTGAGTAGATATGTATAGGATTTAACCAATGACCACATCCTTTTTAAAACAAAACAAAACAAAACAAAACAACCCTACAACGTTGCCCTCATTTCGGAAAGTCAGTATATGAACTTGATATGTTACTGTTACCTGGGAAATGCTACAAACTTTTAACGGGAAGTTTATGCAGGTATTTTCGTTGTTTTTTAAAGCACCTACCCCCCAAATACTTCTTGCTTTTCATCAACCATCGAGGACTTGTGGGTTAAAATATAAAGAAATACTCGCATTTTCTACGCCCTAATCTGCAGTGCCTAGGGTTGTGTTGGCTTTAACAAAACTACCTTGCAGAGGAAGTTTCAAGAAGCGAACTGAAAAGAGACATCCAGGCGACTGACAATTCACTCCTCTTTACTGAGGGACTCAAAACCCGATCCAGATAATCTCCACTCATTCCTTCTTTCCAAAATCAGGCGGGAAGCAAGGTTGAAATGAACGGAGACTACCCCACCTGGCTAGAAGACCAGTCACTTCCAAGTCCCATTGCACTAGACAACGTGGCAACTAGGCAACTTGGGAAGACAGGCGAACTAATGCCAGTGTACTGGAAGAAGCAAAGATCACTAGTGTCGAAGCAGTGATTCTTCAACATCAACTTCGTTGGACTGGTCATGTTGTTCGGATGCCTGATTATCGTCTGCCAAAGCAACTACTCTATTCCGAACCTAAAAATGGAAAGCATAATGCTGGCGGCCAACAAAAGAGGTTTAAAGACTCTCTCAAGGCAAACCTAAAAAAATGTAGCATAAATACAGACAACTGGGAAACGCTGGCCTTGTGAGCGCTCCGATTGGAGAACAGTCTTTTTACCAAAGGTGTCATGGACATTGAAGATGCTGGAACTCAGAACGAAAGTGAGAAACGTGCCAAGAGAAAGGCACGTTTGGTAAACCCTCACCGTTATCAACTCCCCCCTCCCCAAAAAACAAACCCCTATTTCCCGACTGTAGAAGGACGTGTGGATCCAGAATTGGCTTCCACAGTCACTTACGGACTCACTCCCATGTTCACTCGGCCATGAGTGATGCCAAAGAAGAAAAAGAAATTGTTAAGCCAGGCCATCCTGAACTGGTGGAGCCCCCGTTCATTTCAATGGGGCTTGCGCAGGAGACCTTCCTGGCAGATCCCGCGCTTTTGTAGTTGAAGCCCAACGCGTCTAGAGTTAGAAAATCTATGAATACATTTGAGGACATCCTCGAAGTGCCACAAGACTACGCTAGTTTTCCCTTTAACAGAGTGACACAGCTACCTTTCTGAAAATCGTTTACTTTGGAGTAAGGATTTAATACGCTGGCCAAGCCTCTCCAATCCTCAATCAGTGGGACTTTTCTCTGGGAAAGAGCGTTTGGGGATCGTGTCTGCTCTTAAGCATGGCTGGTGTGGCAGGTGAAAAGGAAACACTTAAATCTCACTTATTTAAAAAGGCAATCAAAGCTAAACATTTGCGTCAAACTTTCTCACTTCAGTCAAAACAAAAAAAAAATCCTTCCAGTAGCACCTTAAAGACCAACTAAGTTAGTTCTTGGTATGAGCTTTCGTGTGCATGCACACTTCTTCAGATACTTCAGAGATCTACCAGTTGAGCCTGATCTACCCTTTGCCTAGCCATGTCTGGCTGCTCAGTTTAGTTCTGTCATCTCCACACATTGGCCAGTCCCTTCCGCTATGAAGGCGGTCACCTTGTACCAAAGGCTAATAGATAGCATTACTATTATACCGTGAAGGCCAATGGATTCCTTAGGTAGGACAGAACAGCCCGAAACTTACTTCAGCCGAAATATCTTGCCTGAAGCCGGTTTCGTGCCACTCTTTCCACTGCAACTAATCAACCTACAGTGCAATTCTGTGGATGTCTACTCGGAAGTGCCATTGAGTTGGGACTTATTTCCAGGTAAGCGTGTATCCGATGGCAGCCGTTGAATCGAATACGTAGGCTAAACTTGCTTGTCGGTGTGTTTTAACAACACCCCCCCACCAATGGTCTTTATATGTTTACATAGCAATTTCCCTTCTGATTGCAGAGGGTGAAAAACAGACTCACGGATCATTATGCAGGGCAGGAAATGTAACATGTAGATACAAAACCCCAGGCTCTTAATGAACGGTTAGAAAAATAGCCACTTGTTTCTCAGCGAGAAGAGTGAAAAGGTCACCAAGCATTTGGAAATGGTTCCAAATCTAAGCTCTCGCTCAGAAGTCGGATTGCTTGATGTCAGTGCAACTGGCGTTTGATGGAGCATCCCGGAATTACTTAAGGCGGACTACATGCTCCTCCTTCAGATTGGCTGAATAGCGCAGGAAGATCTCTTTCAGCGGGTGTTTCCACGTGGAACTAAGGTCCTCATCTCAGTTCGTAAATGCGGCCAATTAGCAGAGTCTATATTAATTAGTCAGCAATCAAAGATTCTGTTCTGAAGGTGGCACGAATACAGGCGCTGAGGAGCACATCTGGGCATCTGAATATATTAAACAGAACAGAGTCCTCCTTTTCAGTGGGGCTCCGATCGATCTACGACACCATATATGACACAACCCTCCAAGTCTGATGTCTCAGAAGAATGTCTCAGAAGAACGTCCCACAGAATTCAATAGGGTTCTCTCCCAAGCAAGTGTGTAGCTCAAATCACATCACACTCAACACCACGATCCTACGCATGTCTCCTCATAAGTAAGCCAAATTGGGCTCAATGGGGGTTACTCTCAGGTAAGTGCAAGTGCACTGGAAAAGACCCTGATGTTGGGAAACTGGAGGGCACAAGGAGAAGGGGACGACAGAGGACGAGATGGTTGGATAGTGTTCTCGAGGCTACCAGCATGAGTTTGAGCAGACTGCGGGAGGCAGTGGAAGACAGAAGTGCCTGGCGTGCTCTGGTCCATGGGGTCACGAAGAGTCGGACACGACTAAACGACTAAGCAACAACAAAGTGCAAGTGCAGCCTAAAAAGTGACCTCCAACGTTAAGACTCTCATTTCCCTTGATAGACGGACGCTATAATACAGTGGTACCTCGGGTTACATACGCTTCAGGTTGCAGACTCCGCTAACCCAGAAATAGTGCTTCAGGTTAGGAACTTTGCTTCAGGATGAGAACAGAAATCTTGTTCCCGCGGCGCGGCAGCAACAGGAGGCCCCATTAGCTAAAGTGGTGCTTCAGGTTAAGAACAGTTTCAGGTTAAGAACGGACCTCCGGAACGAATTAAGTACTTAACCTGAGGTACCACTGTAATCACCTGTTACTTGAATTGAAGAAATGACTTTTCACTCATTGATGGGTCTTTCACCACCAGATAAAACCGACCTGCTTCCAAGTAAAAGTGCACTAGGAAGGCCTTTGTCTTATCTTTCAATCACGATCAAAACCGGGATTTTAACACCTTGATTTCAATAGTAGGATGTAAAGCATCGAATCCTTACTCTCTCCCACCCCGCCCCTCACTGCAGAAAATACGATGCTTTTGTAATGTTGGTATAAGAACTGGGTATGGTATGTATGGTATAGTAAGCGTGGTAGTATCAGCGTATCTTGAACTATTACACAGAGCTTAAATCAATGCGGCCACTCTATGCCACTTACCTCGGAATAAGCCCCAATGAAGTCAATAGGATTTACTTCTGAGTAGACATATAAAGGATTGTGTTTTGTATTTTATTTTAAATTGTGGAAAAATGCGTGTTTCTGACGGGATATACCAGTACCGGTCATCAAGAGGAAAGTTTAAAACTAACCTCCCCCCCCCAGCTTTTAAAATTATACAAGGCTTTCAGTTTTCTATGTAAAAAGAACTGGTATCCAATCGGAGTCTAGGAAATCAGTGGATGTCGACTGAAAACAATTGGCCATTGGGTGGGTGTGCGTTAGAGAGAGAGTCTATGTTACTTCATGCCACTGTTTATCACAGAAATTACATTCTTAACACAGTCTCTTCTCCTTTAATATTAATTTAGATTACTATATCTTATGCCAGCAAAATTAGGTTGGCATCATATAAGGCAGAAATCATGGCACCGCAATGTCTTTGTTTTCTAGCCTGGGAGATACTGTGTAACTCGTTCGCTCTAAGCTGCTCCAAGTAAAATCAAGCAGAGCTCGCTTTGTGTCAGAGAGTTGTGGTGAGCTAAGGTCTATTGTTTTGTAAGCATTTTGTATGGGGCCTCTCCAGTGGTGGCACCTCATTTGTAAGCCTGGAGCCTTTGATGGCTTTTTAAAGATCAAAAACATTTTATTTCACCCATCCACGCCAGGTCTTTGGTTCTTAACTGAGAGGCTACTAAATTATGCTTGTGGTCTTTTTTGGGTGGGTGGGTGCTCATTCTTTTAAGTGGGGTGGGATTTGTTCCATATATATATATATATATATATATATATATATATATATATATATATATATATATATATATATATATATATATATATATTCCAAGTAAACATTCAGAAGGATTGAGCTGCCTCGATTCCTGTTTCGGAAAGGAACATGCCAGCTTTTCTAATGGTGTCAGGCAGCAAGCGAAGGGTACCTGACTGCGCCTTCGCGGATGCCTCCGGCCCTTCCCAGCTCTCTGACGTTGCCATGTTGCTCTTTTGCAAACACCACACGTCTAAGGCGAAGACGCCCCTGCCTTGAATTTACTGAAAGTTTGTATGGGAGTTTGGTTGAGGCGGCTGCTGTTTGGGGTGGGGGGAATCGCCCCCTGCTTCGGGAGAGGATTGCTGCTTACCGAGAAGACCTCGGGACCACAGAGACAAGCTCAGTACAATTGTTACACCCTTCACGCGGAAAACCCCGAACCAAATTAACTTTGGCAAACAAGCCTTTTCGTCCAGAATTTACCCGCTCCCCCCCCCACACCCCGCACTGCCCGCAGTTCCCATGGACCTGAGCAGCAGAGGGCGCTGTTGCACTTCCTTTAGGTCGAGGCGCAGCGCTGGCGATTAAAACAGAAAGAGGGGAGATTGGGCCAGGGAGGCGCACAAACATCACCAGGGCGGCCGCGTAGACTCCAACAGCTGCTAAAGAAAGCTTTAAAAGGCAGAAGCAATAGAAGTGCCCCGCCCCACCCGCGCACCGCTTTCCTGGCCCACACACAATACGCTATACATTGTGGTTGCAACTTGAATCTCGTTCGACTGGGCGCAGTGATACAAGATCGCACCTATCAACCTTTCCTAGGAGACATCGATGGGAATATGGGGGGGGGGGTGTAGGGGAGGCTAGATTCAAGTGCGAGGCTGACCAGAAAGGGGTGGGCAGACTCACCATTGGCGCTGGGGTGTTGCCTTCCGAACAGTTTGCTGCTAGAAGCTTCCTTCCTGCTCTCTGGAGAATCATTGAATTCTCCTTTTTTAATATCAGAGTCTTTGGAGAAAAGACATTCAACAGCAGAAGGTTGTACCCCTGAGAGAGAGGGAGAGGGAGGAAGAGAAAGAGAAAGAGGGTCGTGGATCGGGAGAAGGAAAGGCCAGGCAAGCAGGCAGAGAGAGCGACGGAAGGGGGACAAAGAAAGAGAGACAGCGAGTTAGGGAAAGTGCGTTTGGAAAGCAAGCACGCTTAGGACACATTTGTGGAAAGGGCAGTCCCGTCTCATACCCCCCAACCCAACCCAACCCTGGGACTCCCCGCTCCTCCGCTTTCTCTGCCTTGGACCAGGAGTAGCCACCCCAGCAGCCTGCCTTAGCTAGGCCAATGGGCACCCTGGACTTTACACAGAGCTCTGCGGCAGAGATCAAAACACTGGGTCTAGCAGGACGCCTCGAATCGAGGTGCCAGGATAGGGAACTCAAGGGCGCTGGAACCACAGTCCAGCTAAGCCGGAGTTCGAAGACTGAAAGCCAGGCTAGTCCCGATCCCTTCAGTGAATTTTCACCCCTCGATTCCTACTCTCAACACAGAAGCATTGCAATACTGTGATAAAAAAATAAATAAATTACGCAACCTTTGGCTCTTCGGAAATCGGTTAACTTTTATCTCCCCTGGCCTTTGGCTGATGGGAGCTGGGCTCCAGCAAACAGCCAAAAGGCCACAGGACACCCCCTCAACTGGATTAGGGATCGGGCTGCAAATGGGATGGGGATGGAAGTGGCCACTGGGGGTGGTCCTCTTTGCCAGGACATCCTTCGGTAGATATTATGCATACACCCGCGTGCCCATCACCCAGGTGCTTTAACAGACTTAAAAAAAACACACACACACACAGCCCACCCACAAATCAAAACAAATGCACACCGCACGTCGACATCATTCCTGCAAAGTGTAAATCGATGGGAAATATCTCTCTTACCTAACTGAACGCAAGCCGATACAAGTTTACGACAGTTGGACTCCATAACCCGTTATCTGCAAAACATTAGATGCATATGGGCGTTAAGAAGACACACACAGAATGAAGCCACCGACCTGACAGCTCGGCTGGGCGAACAGAGGACGCCGAGCGCCTCTTAAAAAGAAGTCTTAAGCAAAGGAAAGAAAAACAAAACAAAACACGTAACAGTTGTCTAGTTTACCATCTTTTTTTTCCCCCGGTCTGGAGAAGAAAGGAGGTGAAAAGTGGGGGGCGGCAGATGTTTGGTTGGAGGGAGGTGTCTGCAGTCCTAAACACATTCGGTGGGACTTAACTTCGTGGGCGGAGAGGGGAGTATGCTTAGGCTTGTGTTGCTGGTTTCTTTCCTCTTTGGGCATTTAAAGGCAAGAGGAAGGGGAGGGCGGAGATCCCTACGCGATTTTTTTTTTAGTCCCGACTCCCAGTCCAGGAAAATCGAGGCTTGTTTGTTTGCTTAAAATCGATTGAACTACATCTCCTGGAACTCAAAGAGAGTCGGCTTGACTGGGTGGTGCGGTTCGGGCTTTTTGGTTTTGGAGAAAATTAATGTGGTACCTGGACATTCAACTTTCCCCCTTCCTTGTGTCTCAATTTTTGTGTTGTAAAGACCCACTATGGAAGATACAAGGCAGAAAATAGTAGTAGTAATAGTAATAATAATAATAATACACAATTATCCGCATCCTCACCAATGCAAAACTAATGTAAATTAATGTGCATCATTTGACGCGTGGAATCTGAGTAATGCCCATCGCCTCTAGGGATATTTCTCACTTGACATAACCGTCTCAATTCAGAAACACTTGAAAGAATTATTATTGTGGGGAGGGGTGTTGGGATTGGACTTCCCTTAGGTTTGTAAAAAAAACAAAAACCTGTGGCTGTAGTTAGGCGCTACCCACCCTGTGCCTTGCTGGGAAGACAGAGAGAGAAAATAGCTTTGCTCAGCTTGTCTAATAAAAATGTCTTTGAATGGAATTTACCCTTCTTCCTCTGTAAAAAGCTTCGTTCAGTTTCACTAACCTACCAGGGGGACCTTCACGAGCCAAATTTGAAGCGACGCGCTGCTGTCAATGGGACTGGCCTACCCTGGTGATGTAGAATCCTGACCCTTTAATTCTTTGTTGCAAAAGTAGGCCCGAGTGAAACTCAGTAGGATGCACTTCCGGTGCTCCATCCCAGACACTTCCTACACATCGAGGAGAAAACAGGAGGATCGGGCGCATAAGGTTGCGCACTTACCTGGGAGCAAGTGGTACTAAACTTCCCGCAACTTAATTCCCAGTAAATGCAGGGTTAGGATCGGGCTGACAGCTAATTAATGAGGCTCAGTCCGATCCTATGCCGAGCTAGGCGTGCCTAAACCCATTCAAAAAAGGCAACCAGCTGCTTCCCTGAATTGAAAATTAAACCCTGCGCGGTCTTTCCTCTTTTGTCAGACTTTTAAAAAGTTGCCACCATTTAAGTAAAGGAGGAGAAGGGATTTTGAGATCCGTAGCTCTCACTATAGAGCTAATCTAGAAAAACAGCCGGGATGCAAAGTGGCCGGGTTTATTTTCAGGGACATTGTGTGTGTGTGTGTGTGTGTGTGTGTGTGCATATTTACCTCCCGCCCCCCAGTGAGAGAGAAAAATACACAAAATCAAAAAGAAAGAAGACATTCTCGTGAATGAATCTGCCGGGCAGTCCAGGGACTTTCATCTGCGGAAATTTTGGTGCCCCCGAATTTAAGAAGGAGATTCCCTTAAATTGAGAGCTGAGTTCACCCCGATCAGAGACGGAGCTTGTGCAATCCGTCGTGAGTTTTGGCTCTCTGTAGCCCGGGAGAAATTGACCAGGATAAGCTCGCTGACTCCTTCAACCAGGTAGGTATACAGAACCTCCGGTCCTATTATTGGAGAAGGGATTTCGAAGACCGTTCTAAACACCTTCAGGGGAATTGGCTGATGACCCGCGGAGCGAGAGGAAAAGAGGGTCCCCCAACGCAGACCACCGCCTAGCCAGGGCTCCCACCCCGCTAGGTTTACACGGAGGGCACCCTCAGGAGGCCTCCTTCGGAAGAGCTCTGGGGTGCCACATTTGGAAGCTGCGGGTTTTAGTAATTCTGAGGGTCCCCCCCCTTCTTTAAAGGTGGGGAAAATCTCAGGATTAGTGCCTGATTGAGATGTCTGTTCGGGAGATATTACAAAAATCATTATCAGCGCTCTCTACTAACTCGATATGAAGTAACACAGATGGGATTTTATTAGTCCAGGCTTCAGATGTTTACTTATGATAATTTGGGTGAAAAATTTGCATGTCATCATCGTTTGGGTAATTTCCCCCTTTGAAACCCCCCTCCCCCATTTCAAAGGCGCTCCTCTATTAGCCGGTGCTTATCCTTCTTTAGAAATCTGGATCGGATAAATAAATATGACTAAGAAGCGGGTTAAGATTTTAGAGGGGGGAACCGCCATCGACAGCATTTTTTTTTGAAGATTCCGAATAAGATCCCTAATCGAATATCCTAATAGCATCACCCGTATCCTGAGCGCGTTTACTTGCAAACGCTTCCCCTTGCGATGCAACTTATTTTTTCCCAAATTGGAGGGTGCAATCCGAAGGTTCTTACTTAAGGGAGAAGTCTCACTCACTTCCCTGGGACCAGGCTGCACGTGGATTTAGGATCGCAGCCTTATTTCGAAGCCGATGGGCCTTCTTTTCAACTAACGGCCAGATCTTAAGCTTAATACCCAAGTGGGTCCCACTGAAATAAATGAGACATCATTCCAGGTAAATATGCAGAGGATCGGGGCACCCGAAAGGTCAGTGAATGTTTATTTCTTGAGACAAATATCAGAATTCTAATAGGGCCGAGCCATTTATATTCCCAGCTCCAGGGAGCCGAAAGAGGATGGCTCGCTGAGTGTATGAAACGCCCTTTCCAATAAAGAGGCCTAGTATGTGAGCTGTGGTGAAATTGTTAAGGAAGGCAATTAAGAAAACCCCCTAATTCCTCTCTGATGATCCTTAAACCGGTTCTGTCAAGACAAGCCTCGCATGACAAATTTGGTCGCCCTGTTTCAACGCCTACCTTGATGGCTAATTTATCTAACCACCTGAGACGCGCAATTTATTTTCCTCTGTTTTTAAGTCGCCTCCCCCCCCTCCAACCTTCTTCCAAAATCTGGACAAGATTATATCCTGCAAAGACAGACATATAACCACCTGGAATGTCAACAGTTATAATTATCCACACTTTTAAAAAATCCTTCTGCCATTCATATGTATATTAATATTTATTTTATTACAGGGTTTCCAGGGCTCTTGAGAAATAAACAGTTTTGCAGCACAAACCTAAGCACATTTATTGGGGGGGGGGGGAAAGTCACCATCGATTGTCAGATTGCAGTGTGTGTTGCGGAGGTGGGGGGCACAATTTAGCGCTGTAAGTAAATTGTCGCGCTAAATCGATTCTGAAAGACCCAGGTCCTAATTATATCCATAACTACATAACTGTTTGTTTCTCCATATATCTACATCACAAAAACGGGGGGAGGTGAGTAAATCAGGCCGATTACATGGGATCTGTAGGAACTTTTCACGAGTAACTCCGCAAGCTTTCCGCCATATTACTAATATTAGCTTCCTATGCGAAACTGATTTACGTGGAAGGAATCCCATTGATTAAATCAATGCGGCTTATTACAAAATCATTTGGGGGAGGGTAATAGGGTGATCAGAACTAAAACTAGATTCTTGTTCATTTGCAAATCCGATCTTTAACCCACTTTTGCTCGTCCCTTATTTAATTTTGTTGTATTATTATGATTTAAAATACTATTTTAGGCGTGTAGCCAAATTTGCACCATTTAAGACGCTGTTAACTATTTTACAAGCAAGCAACGCGAATCACAATTAAATAATAATAAAGATACCCTCCCCCACACTTTTAAAAATGGTTTAGCAAAATTCGCGTCTTTAAGCTGTTCTCAGATATTTTTATCAGCAACATGCAGCGAGGCATACAATTAAATGATAATTACCGAGAGAAAAATAAAATAAAATATTATTGATGGCAGATTAGAAACCAGAATTTGGAGGGGCTTCTTTTCTGTCTTTCTAGGAAGTGAGGAAATTGAATTGGTGGTTGACTGCAGACAGCAGCAGAACCCTAACCGATTTTGTACACACATAAGTCAGTTTAAACTCTTTTTTTTTAAAAAATGCTAATTCGGGCCTTATTTTGTAACTGAAACAAGGCCCGGACCAAAAGGAGAACAAAAATATACAAGCGGCATATGCATAAGGCATCGCCTGTATTTGTTTCCGTTACTTTAAGGATCTGCAAACCTTAAATGCGAGACAGACAGACACACAGAGAGAAAAACTACAATATGCATGACGTTTCCCTCCAGAGGAATACCGTTTACTTAGGCGCGCGCTGAGAAGAAACTTTTGCAAAACTAGGCAAATTTCCTAGGAAAGCAGCACTTTCTTCTTGCCAGTGCAACCCCTTTGTTAATTTATTAAACTTCTTTTTCTGATGCCTTTTAAAAAGAAAGGGGGGGAATAGGGAGGGTGTGTGGGTGTAAAGGAAAATAATTCATTTTGCATTTGAAGAAGCAGCGGATTAACCTTTAGGGGTAGGGAGTGAAACTGGCCACGAACCTTTGGAGGAAGCTCGGTGTGTGTTTGTGTTAAATCCTAATATACCGTAACTAGTAACCTGCAGCTTGTATACTTAACTGGTAGCACGTTAGTAGCTTTCTGGTGCAAATAGTCGTGGGAGTAGCTGCAGCACCCCTCATCATAGTGGTACTGATGGAGATGACTATTATGTTTACTGTTGTTACGCCAATTAGAAGACAAGGGTAATTTATTGTCTTTCCTTGGCGATCAGCGTTGGCTGACGCTTCCAAGCCTAGCGAGAGCCCAGCCCTTCCAAACCGACGGCTCGAGGAAGGAAAGGTAGCCAATTGGGTCTGCAAACGGCCCCAGATCAGAAAGGCCTGCAGCAGGTCCTTCGCCTCTACTCCTCTTTTCTTTCAACATCCCCCTCGGGGGAGGAGGCCGGTCCCCCAAGACGTCTGGTTTAAGCTGGAGTCCTTGGTTTAAACTGCGAGCGCGCGAAAAGGGGTGGGGGTGGGGGGCACTGCTTTTGGCAAGCCCACAGCCAACCCTCCCCAAAGCCCCCCAGCCCACACACCGCATTTATAACTGCAAACACACACACCCCAAGGTCTGCGGCCAGCCCAGACGGCCCCCTCCGCTCGCCCCCCAAACGCCACAAATCACCCTTCGGGGCGAGTCTGGCGAAGTGGAACCAATTGGCCGATTCACATTATCTCACACCGCCGGGCCAAAGGCAGCGACGGGCCTCCCTGGCTCTGCTTACCGGCTCCCTTTGCAAGCGCGCGTCGCTCTCTCTGTTTTCCCCCCTTCGCCCTCCCTGATCGCCGCCGCCTTCTTCGTTGCCGTCTTCTTCTGGGCCGAAGCTTTTAGCAAATCCCAGGCTCGAGATGAGAGTTGGTGGACGACTCGAGTCGCCCACAGACGCCTCCTCCGCCTCCTCCAGCAAGCGCAGCAGCAGCAGCAGCAACACCACTACGGCCAGCCTGGGACGGCGAGGAAGCCGGAGCAAGGCAAGGATCCCCAAGGAGAAAGGAAGGCTGGCCGGCAGGCGCGCGGCGTTCCGTCGAGGGGGCCACGGCGGGAGGGAGCTGTTGGCCGCGGCTCGACGGCAGGCAGGCTGGCAAGCAGGCAGGCAGGCAGGCTCCTGGCGGCTTCGCTGCGGGACCGCTGTGCTTTCCCGGGGCGGACACGCTGCCTGTGTCTCTCTGCCTTTCTTCGCCTCTCCTCGGGCTCCTCTCGCCTTGCTCTGCCTGGCCAGGGAGCTGCGTGACGTCAGCAGAGATTCCACCAAACTCAACTCCGCTGCGGAGCAGAGAGACGACGGGGCGGGGGGGGGGAGCGAAGTGCAGGGGGCGCAGTTGGGAGAAGACCTGAGAGAGAGAGAGAGAGAGAGAGAGAGAGAGAGAGAGAGAGAGAGAGAGAGAGAGAGAGAGAGAGAGAGAGAGAGAGAGAGAGAGAGAGAGAGAAGGAGGAGGATGGATAGATGGACAGACGGATCGACCTGAAGGCTGGGCGGAGAGCAGAGAGTCAAACCATCAGTAGACCGAGGCGGCGATGCTCTGCGCGCTGCCTTGAGAGAGTAAGCCTCGTGGAAGCGCCCTGTGCAAGGAAAGGCCCCGATCCTAGCCTACATTCCCCGAAATCCAGGTAGACACTGAAATAGCGCTAGGTGGAATCGAGGTGGTGGATGGCCTAAGAAACAAAAGGAGATGAGATCTCTGGGTCGAGGGAGAAACCGATGGTCCCAGGAATATGGACGTGACAAAGCCAACCCCCCACCCCCGACAGCCCACCACAAAGGGAAAGCAGAAAGGCGAAGGAGCTGCGTTAGGAGCGCGGGGGGTGCATGAAAGTGAGAGAGGCGCTTTCCAGGAATGTTTCAGGGAAGCGATGTAAAGATCTTGAAAGGTTTATGTCCCCCCACCGCGCAAACACGTTGCCCTGTTACGCGCAAGTGGCCAGGATTTCTTTGACAAGGAGGCGAAAGGAGACCGAGCCGTAGCAAGGCGAAAGGGAAAGAGTGTGTGTGTGTGGATCCCCAGAGGGAAAGTTGGTAGTGAAAGGAACAAAAGAGGCCAAGGAGAAGGTAAAGATCAAGACCCGAAAGGGAAAGGAAGCGGCGCAAGGAAAGTGGGAAGGAAATGCACGGCTGCGTGGGGCTGCGAGCCAGCGCGAAGAGAGGCCGGGTCACTCCGCCGAGGACGCTCGCAAGAGTTCAAAGTCATTTCTAGCTAAAAAGAGGGAGCGGGAAGGGAAAAAAACAAAACATGTCCACGTTACAGTTCGCAGCTGGGAAAGTTGAGGGAGGGGAAAGAGAAGAGTTTCTGGCCACTTTTAAAGGAATGGATTGCGACGTAGAAGCCCCAGATGCGCATTTAAGTGTAGAATTTCCTTTGCTGTATGGGCACCCATCAAGTTCACGTGGGGTCACTGATAACTCATTTTTTAAAATGACGAGGTTACGTTTGGGGGTGGGGTGGGGAGGAAAGAGAGAGAGAGAGAGGAGTGGAAGGCGGAAGATGCGATGCTTCAACCTCAGCAGCGTTTGGAGTCGCGTCTGCAGGAGTGGATCTGTGGCCTACTCACGACTCCGTAGTAAGCCTTTTTGAGCTCAGTAGGATTTATGTCCGAGGGAAGGTCGATGACTCCACCTTCCTCCCTACTAAGAGTGCATATGTTCATCCCCCCAAAAAAAGTTTATCATGTCGATTTATTACCTTGCTCATTAATATTTTGCATGTGTTAAACAGAAACACTAGGAAAGCTCGATGGAAGATGATGGCGGATATTCTTGACAAAAGTTAAACTGCACATACTAAATACAAACACTGCCAAAACTGGGTTGCCGTTTTTAAAAATGTTACTTGTATTTATTACTCACAATAAAATAAGTTCAACTGTAAAAAACAAAACAAAAAGCCACCAGCCTTTCCATTGTAAAAATGGAGTTTTAGTTTCCTATCATTAACAGCTTAATTCGATTTTATTGCATTTTCTGCATTTCAGAAATTATTAAACTAAAATCTATACTAAACAAACAAATGTTACGTACGCACAAAGAAAACAAGCTGTTTTGGGCTAGACGTTATTGCCATTGCCATTACGTTACTTGGGAGCTGGTGGAAAATTTAACCAAATTGGTGATGCAAATAAGTGGACGTCATTTTGGTCGCTTCTGCCGTTAAAGCGTCCCAGGGACACGTGATTTACTTTTGAGTACTGGTACTGTAGTATGGATCAGGCTCTAATATAATTTTCTCTCTCTAATTTTGTTGAGGATGAACACATTCCTATAACTTGTCTACAATCCTCGGCACACTTCCTTGAGAATATATCGCATTGAAATCAGAGGTTTCAAAGTACACCAGGGCACGATTGGGTTGTAAACTCGCTAATAATCGCTTTGGTAGAATCACGGTTCTTCCATCGCCGCTTATTTACAATATTGCCAAAAAGTGAAAACGTCAACGCAAAACGTCCTAGGGTGGGACTACGTCAAGCGAAGGCGGTCTACTTGGAGAAGGGGCGATCGTGGCTCTACCCACATCTTATTTTGCGGCGGAAATCTCTGGGTGTGTGAGATTATGTGCGTAATGTTGGACGGGGCGGACAGGCACGCATTTCTAGCAGGAAGACAAAACACCATAGAAGTGTGCGAAAACGGTCCAAGGCAATAGCTCTTTCTTTCCATCCTACTGACGAGCGAAACAGGTTACAGTACATTTAATCGAGTTTTCCTAGCTCATTAAAGAAAGCCAGGACAACCCCCGTCCCATGGCGGGAAAAAAAATCCAGCAGGGTTAACCTTAAACTCTATTTGTGTATGTGTGTGGAGGGGGTCAGAAATCCTTTTGTTTGGCCGTCAGCAGCTTCCAGACACCCCTTCGTCTCCTGAAATAAATTCATGCTTCCGTGTACCTAATTAATGTATGGACAGTACTGTACCGGGTAAAATAACAAAGGTAAACAGATCCGCTGTGTTGTGGCTGCTTTTGCTTTGAACCCGTCTGAAGAATGCGAGGGAGGCTCGTCCCCCCCCCCGCGCGCCTCCGTCCAGAGAGACACATGCAAAGAGCCTCGCCTGTTCCTCACCACTTGCCTGTTCCAGAGACTTTAAATTAGGATCTGCCACAGACCTCCCTCCCCCAACCCCTTTCTCTCTCCCTCTCCCTCTCTGTCTGTCTGAGCTGTGCGGGCCAGCCAGACAGCCAGCGTGCAGTTGCTGCTGCTACTCCGCACTCCTCTGCCCGACGACCCGCTCTTCCTCCCTTGCTGCCGCCTCCGCCCCCCGCCCGCCGTCAATACTGGGGGGGCTTCAGCCCCGGATCACGACTCGAAGCCGGGCACTTCCATCGCCGGTGCAGCTGAAGTGAGCAGCTGGTGGGAAATGCAAATGGCTTGTAGAGAAACATAAGATACAGAGTGATTTTCATTCCCTCCTCGAGTGTGTGGAAGGATCTGGACATACGTTTCACGCTCCTAATCCTTCTTTTACATTTTTAGTCATACTCCTATTAAACAACTAATTAATGCCCAGAACCACGGGGGAATACATTAGACATGCTGCCGCGGAACAGGGGTTCTAGGGTGTCTGGAAACGATGGAGCTGCTTTAATACACGGATTTCAATTTCTCTCTCTCCCTTCTCCCCGCCTCCCCCCCACAGCACACTTTCTCCTTCTCTCAATAAATGAAATAGAATCCTAAGCTAGGTAAAGGCCCTTTCGCCTGTTTAGATTCCAGTTTTCCTCCCAGACAGCAACACCAGCAACTTTAAACAGATGGGCAGACGTAAACAAAATATTTGGCTTGACTAGTTTTCACTACTTGGGTTCCTAGAAGTTTACCTTTTATTTTAATCTTTGTCTGAAGCAATGACTTTGCCGGATAACAATACATTTTCCCTCCCCAAATGCAAAGATTTTTTAAAAAAAATATTATTTTGTCGCCCCCCCCACTTTAGATCATTCTGAAAACCTCAGCCGAGTAATAGATTCATTCAATTAATGGAGAAGAGCATGATTCGGCTCCTCCAAGTCTGGCCTGCGATCCTGCCATCGGTCGTCAGTTAGGCAGGTTCCTCTAGGCATTGATTTCCATTAATGGAGAGATGAGAAGAGGCATGATTCTAGCCGAGGAACTGACTGAATGGCAGGGTTCCCCTCCCTTCACAAGCTGAAGACTTCGTTGTGACCACCTTAGGCGCACCTCTTGATGAAGGCAATGTGTTCACCAGAATTTTCAACTCATTGTTTATCTGTCTCATTTAGCAAAAACAACAAAGCTAAACCAAATAGCTGGTTTCTTTAAATAGCATGTGTATTAAGAGACCCGACTGCAGTTTTGTTTAATCGTCTGGTTGCAACTCAGATAGTTAGACTAACTCAATCTTTAATCGGTTGTGGCAGTTATTGAAAGGTTTATCCAGAGGTTTTACAGTTGTGAATTCAAACAGGCTAAATAAGAATTACACCCCTGGCTCTCGGAAATAAACGGGTGCAAAGTTTATTGTGATTTGTTGATCTGATTCAGGACATTATTTTCTTGGAGGACAGACACAACCTGTTGGAGTTAATGCAAATTTCTCCTGGATCAATATGCACCCATATCCTGGGAGCCTAACACTTTGATCCTAACCGTGTTTCCTCGGAAGTAATTCCAATTAATTTCAGTTGGACTGACTTTCAGTGATGATTGGGATTGCAAACAAACAGCCATATCTTACGGACGTTTAGCCAGAAGTAAATTTGTTTAAGTTCAATGGCACTTTCCCTAAATACATATTTATGGCATTGCAACCTAAGGCTGCAATCCTATACTTTCTTACCTATAAGAAAATAACCTAATAGGACTTCTGAGTGAGGGAGCCTAGGATTGCACAGTCCTAACAAGTATACCGAAAAGTAAGTCCTACTGTATTCAATGGGACTTACTCCCAGGTAAATGGGGTTAGGATTGCAGTCTAAATCTCTAACCTAGAAATTAATTCTATGTTAAGTCAATCACTTTCAGGAAAACGAGTGTACCAAACAGTTTTTAGTTTGGGAACGAACTGGGAAAAGTTGTTGTTCTATCTTAGAAGGCAAGAGAGTTTCCTGTTCCTCATAAGAACGCGCAAAGTCAATCGAAAGTTATGCGGGCCTGGGAATGCAATCCTAAACGCACTTACAAAGAAGTAAGCTTGGTTATTTACCGAGAAAACATGCTAAGGACTGTACTGCAAATCTTGCAGTCCTAAGTGCGTTTTAGAGAGAGTCAGATCCAATGGATTCTAGGGGACTTACTTCTGAGTAAACATTAGTCTTAAGATCAGGCAGCACGTTTACAATTCTCGGCAAGCCTTGCTGGATGACGACGACGACGAAGATATGATTCCCATCCACCTAGTCTAATGAGAGAGCTGACATTGGGGATAATAATAGAAAGAGGTCCATTCATCTGGTAATTATTCCATTTTAGTTGAGATGTCTTACTCGTGAATCTTTGTGGGAAGGGTGTGGGTGGGGACACCAATAACGAGAAAAATAACCCAGTATCCAGACTCCAGTTTCTCCATCGCTGGCCCTGAAAACAGGTGAACACCTAATTAATCCTCTTCAGAAGGCTTTGCTGAGCAGTGATAATCAGTCCTGAATTATTATTTTCAAATTTCTCCCCAATTATATTCTTGTGAGTGTGTGAACAACTCCCCTCCTACCTTATTGATTCGCTGGCTTCTCGATTCGTCCCCCAACTCCTTTTATTTGGCCTGCCTCAGATTTTGTTTCCACTTTGCTCATCTTGAATCCAACGGTGCCAATACAAAAAATGGTGAAGGGGGAGGGGGAGAGCAGAGAGTTTCCCTCCCTCCAAACGGACCCATTGATTTGCATATAAATTAAAACCTGCCCCACTACCTCGTGTATTCCGGTGGTTTTATCATCACCGCGAAGCAACCGGCGCTTAACCACTTGAGCTAAAAGAATATATAAATGTCTGCGTTGACTCAGCAATGAATTACTTCATTAAAATGTCCCGGGGATTGGATTTTTGTGGGGCTGGGGAGGGAGAGGGAAAATAAAGCTGATGGTAGAAGGAGCGAGAAGGGTGCGTTAGAAATACGGTTTGAATCCGGACTCATTAGGGGCGAAGCCAGCCGTGTGAACGCAATCCCCACTTATTTTCACTCTGCTTTAAACCACTTGGTGGGTGGGTGGGGGAGGTGGGACGCCTCCCCAAAGCAAGCAGGAAGGAAAGACAATGGCAGGCATGGAGGGCCTTTTCGACGGTATGGCGTTTATTTTAGTCGTGGCGCCTAGCAGTTCTCTGGTTTCTGCAGAAAGGGGAACTGGCGCTCCTTGGCCGCTGCCCTCGACATTTCGGCCGCTTCTTCCTCCCGGCTCTTCCCAGGCAAGGCTTGGATGGAGAGCCACACAGGCAATAGAGAAAGGCTAACGGGGAGGGGGGGCACTTACCTCCTTCTTGAGCAGAGGCATAAAAGGCCAGCTCTTCCTAGAGGAGGCGAGACAGAGCAAAGGAATGCTACAAGTTCAGGAGAAGAAAGGGAGGGGAGGGGGAAAGAGAGGGAGAGAGACGGACGGGTGGAGAGGGGAGGCTGGCGGTGTGAAAATCTGTAGCCTGGGGGCCAAGCAACATCCCCCTTTCATTTCAAGCACTTATTGATTTGCTGTTGTCATCTTTGGCGACGCAGAAGGACACTTGAAAGAATTTCTGATCTGAGAAACGAGGTGACCTGACCGGGGCTCTCACCAAATTCTTAATTACCACATCAACTGCTTGGGAGAGGGGAGAGAGAAGAGGGCGGGGAGAGAAAGGGGGGGTAGAGACCCTTGATAGCAACAGAGTTGCCTTATTCGCAACTTCTCCTAATTATTCAGAAACACCCCCCCCTTTGGTCTTTCTTTCCATTACCTTAGGTAAAATAATTTTGGGAGGTTTTTCAACAGGCCTCCAGAAAAGTCCAGTTGGTTGAGGATGGAGAGAAAACAGAGGTGCGAGAAGGATTGATACGGATAGACGCACCTCCCCCCTCTAGAATCGGAGCTTGTTCCAAATGCAAGGTCTATGAAAGTAGAGAGAATGTGTCTCTGGGCACATGCAGTGTGTTCAGGTCTGTTGGCCACTGAATGACGGTAGCTGGCTCAGCCCATATATTGGACTAAGACGTTGTTGACGCCGGAAGGTCTGCAGTTCAGTTAGGTTTATGTCCTGCGGTTTACTTTTCCGGCCCGTGGCTCTGCATCTGGCTTGTATGCAGAAGGTCCCAAATTCAATCCCGGGCATCAGGTAGGACTGGGAGATACTGCAACCCTGGAGAGACAACGCAGAAAATACCCCTGCTAAATGGATTCGTGATCATCATCTGACTCAGTGTTTCTGTATAATAACCTACCTACTCAACCCCCCCCCCCCCGTTTTGTTCCCTTAATCCCTCTCCAGTTTCTACAAAGAGAAGACAGGGGAGCGCTTTTCAAGCCAGCCCGCTCCTTCGAAGTTTTGGACAGATAAGAGAAAGTGTCTGTTCCCCCCTCTTCTTTTCTTCGGTCCCACCCGCCACCAGCGCAATGCATTGTTTGGTGATTTTGCCCGGATTTTGCCCTCTTTGCCCAGGCTTCCCTTGGAAGCAAGGAAGGAAAGAGGCAACATGGATGGAGGACGGAATAACCGATGCTTTGTGAAAATGCATGACAAGATGCTGCCAAGAAAGGGAGTCCGATCGAACTTGAAAGGAACCAGAAAGGGTTTGAACTTCGTGGGAGATGTAGATGAACTCTACACCCTTAGCCAGCTGGGTACATCAGTCACTAAGGTCCGTGTTTCAGTGGTCGAGCATCTGCTTTCGATCTCCCAACATCTTCAGGTAGGTCTGGGAGTGTCTGCGGCTGGAAACGCTGCAGAGTCACTGCCAGTCAGTGTAGACAATACTGCGATCGATAGACCAATGGTCTGACCCTACGAGAAGGGAAATCTGTGTAGGAAACAAACAGACACAACTCAAGATCGAATCCACCACAATGACATATGAGTCAATGATCTTGAACTCGAATATATGTTTGAGACTGGGAGGGCGAGGGGAAAGGTCCATCATGAAGTCCCATCCATCCTTCTGATTGTTTTACGTTGATGGCTATCCATGCATCTCCCCACTCCCTCTCTTCTTAATCCACACCCAGTTCAACAAAGCGCTTGGATTTAAATACTAGATGCCCGGATTTCACATTTATACTTGGAAAACAAGCCCCACCGCTATCAACGAAGTGCGCTCTGTCTCCGGCTAAGCCCCAAACTGAGCAATGAGAGACTGAAAAAGAACCCACTGGTGCACTTCGCAGTACTTCAACAGTGGAACTATCTGGAGAGCAAGCAAAGCTGTTAACATTTCCCTTTGATTTCAGAGGGAAGTTGGTGCGTGTGAGTTGGTGTTTACCAAGGGCTAGGCAGCCCTGACGAGTTTTCCAGGAACGTCTCTCAGAAACTTGACTGCCTGAGTGAGTGGGATGACTTGCCATTGTTTTCATGGTATGGCAATGATTGCATTTGTGACATGTTTGGTCAGGTTATTCTCCCTTGGAGAGCAGTGCCTTCTTTTATATTAGCCCAGCTAGGTCCCTTGGCTGATGACGTGACTTGAATAACTTTGGGGCCAGACCAAACTGGGCGGGAGCCATGTTCTAGCATGGCAGGACCCAGGTGACTTTATTAATACACCTTGGCCAATGAAGAAGCTGCTGGTCTCCACCTTGCGTTGGTTCAGGTGGCCAGAAGAATATGGTAGGTACCAGCTCATCAGAAGTCAGGTGATATAAGAGGCCAATGGGGTTCCACCTGGTCAGATAAAGGAGTTGACTTTAGGCTGATTGGCCAGTCTGAATGGTTTCTGGACTGCTTGGCTCTGGGTTTGACTGCTGGACATCAGCATGAGTGGTGATTATGGGTACTGTGAACCAAGAGAATCGAAAATCAGATTTGGGTGGCAAATCTCTCTTTATATAGTTTCTGAGACATTCTTCATGCCATATGACCCCCCCCCCCCTGCTATGCTTTGTTCTTTGCTGTTTTAGCCTGGCTGGAATCATGGGCATAGCCAGGATTTTTGTTATTGGGGGGCAGGACTTTTGTTAGGTGGGGCAGAACAGATGTGATTGGTCAATTAGTTAAGTATTTCTATTGTTTTACTTGATCTAGGAGAATAGCTGCCCCCCCCGGCTGGAATACATCATTGAACTCTGTTAATGCATCTTCCATTCCTGGTTGGAGGAGAGGTGCAACAAAAAGAAGTATCTCCTCATGGCATTCTCTCTTTCTGGCAGAGCATGCTAAAGAAATGCCAAATAATGGATCGGGAAGCCTACACTCAACAGCAGATTTCTACCTCCTGAAGGTGGTTGCAAGTTGAAGGTGGTTGCAAGTCACTTTGGGTTGCCCTGTGCAAGATAAAGTGACAAAACAAACAAACAAACAAACAAACAAACAAACAAAGGCATTAACATTTTGATCAGATTTTCTTCCCCTTACGATAGCCAAAGTTTTCTTTTTATTTGTTTATAAATGAGGTCTACCTTTCTTATTTTGAGATCAATCAAAAGATATCAAAAATAATGAGATTTACATCAGTGATTTTTAGTTTTCTTCCACCTTGACATCTTTGTCAAGGAAACACAGTTTCAGTGATTCCCGAGAACTCCTTTTATCTGTGTGGTACATGAGTTTCAACATTCCATGCTGGTGACTTGATCCACTGCTGAGTCCTGGCACTGGTATTAATAGTGTAAAAAGACCCTACTGGATCAAACTGAAGGTTGATTGAGTCCAGCACGAGGCAATGGCCTCCTGCTGTTCCTCAGCAACTGGTCCTCAGAGGCATGCTGCCTCTGAGACAGCACTGGAGGTTGCATATAACCACCACGAGTCGCAATCATTGATAACCTTATCCTACATGAATGTGACTAATCCCCTTTCAAAGTCAACCAAGTCGATGGTCACAAGCACATCTTGTGGTAACAAACACCACAGTTTCATGATGTGGGGTGTGCAGAAGTACTTATTTTTATCCATACTGAATCTCCCACTATTTCAGTTCATTGGATCATAGAATCATAGAACCATAGAACTGTAGAGTTGCAAGGAACTCTAGCCCAAACTCCTGCAATAAAGGAATCTTTTGCCCAACATCGGGCTCAAACTTACAACTTGGATGAGTCTAGTTCTCAGATGTTGATTAATGGTCAACAAGTAGCTTAAGTAGTGGCTCTTAGGATTTCTTAATAGTTATGCCTTAACCTGCTATAATTACACCTCTATCTTCTACAAGAGTGGTTAAAAAGTGGTAAAAGAGTTGATTTTTTTCATTCTTCCAGCAGATAGTTAGGGATTGAATGGAGATCCTAATCTGTCAGCAGCTTTGAATGTGGAAGCAGGTAGGGATAACTGTTCTAGTTTAATTAATCAAACAATACCTCCCATATATGGTCTTGTGTACATGATGCAATTTGACAGTTTGTACATATGATTAAGTGTTACACTGAGTGAGACAACTGATCCATCTAACTCTGAATGGCCTCTCAGCCCAGGTTACCTGGGATTAATGAGAAAGTTCATGGATTGAACCTGGATTTTCTGCATGCAAACCATGTCCTCTGTCAGTGAGCTCTGATTTTCCCCACTAGAAGAACAGCATGAAAAGATAAGCTTTTAGTGTGACCAATGATGTAACAATGGCTTGAACTTAATGAGAGAATATGGCTAGCTTTAAAATCCATTGTGGGTTAAAGTTTAGGAAACTCTTTGAAAAGCAATCATAGTGCCGTTATGCCATTTCAAATAAATTTACTTGTTTCACAGCAGAAATGATTTAACATTAATCGTGGTAATACCAGGGCTGCAATCCAAAAGACACTTCCAAGAGAGCAAGTGGCACGGAATACAATGGGACTGACTTCTGAGTAAACATGTATATATTTGCATAGGATTGAGTTGTTAGTAGAATTGTATTAGCAAGTAAAGAGAAAGAGACTGCTTAAATGAAATGAAAATTAACCCAGAGAAACAATAACTCCATATAGAATGATATAGGGTCACATCCTGCTTTGATGAATGAGATCATAAACACAGCCGAATCCTATGCAAGTTTGGTTAGAGGTAAGTCTCTCTGAATGTGTTTGCTTACTTACCGGTATTTCAAATATTTATATGGCAGCTTTCAGGGTAAAACCTGTCAGAACATGCCTGGGAGGCACACACAGACCCTGGATCAAGACAAACCTCTCTGGGCGTCTTCCTTGTGAAGCGCAGCCTGGGATGTTCATAAATCTTCGATCCTGGTGTGCACCAGCGACACATATACCTACGGGAACGCCTCTCCTGGTATGTCCCACAGAGGAACTTACGGTCTTCAAACAAAAACATCTTGAAGGTCCCAGGCCACAGAGAAGTTAGGCTGGCCTCAACTAGAGCCAGGGCTTTTTCGGCTGTGGCTCCAATCTGGTGGAACGCTCTGTCACAAGAGACTAGGGCCCTGCGGGACTTGACATCTTTCCGCAGGGCCTGCAAGACAGAGCTGTTCCACCAGGCCTTTGGTCAGGGCACACCCTGACTCCCTCCTTTGGCAATCTTCACAGAACTCTAGCCCAATGGTTGCCATCAATTTGATTTGAATTAATTTTATAATGAAATGATTTTAGAATGTTGTATTATTTTATTATTGTTAGCCGCCCTGAGCCCGGCTTCGGCTGGGGAGGGCAGGATATAAATAAAATTTATTATTATTATTATATCCAAAGATATGTGCACACTCACTCATCAGAGTATAGCAGAAACGATGTGGAGCTTATGTGTGGCATTCTAAGTAATTTATTAAGCAATATATACAGGACAAAGCAATCATGGCGTCCTCTCACATCTTCTCCAAAAGAGAGAGAGAAAGTAAAAAGTACAAAAGTACAACACAGCGGAAGAGATAAGACTGACTTCCATTCTCACACTTTCCAAGCCTTGGAAAATAGACACAGACATGTGATGTAACAATCCCATATCTAGCAATGGGAGAATGAAAATGCTGACAAAACCCTCTCAAAGCAGCTTGCTTAGATCAAAAGCACAATACAGTAAATTTAAAAAGAAAATGTAAATATTTTTAAAAGTTACAATATTGTGACATTAACCAGTTAAAATAAATACAGAGTACCACATCCTAAAAAAACCTGTTTGAAATAATAAAAAAACGTTTTCGGGATCTGTTCAAAATACTGTATAGTCAGAACCATGCATATATATTCAGGGAAGAAGTTCTAACAATCTGGGGCCAGTATCAAGAAGGCCTTGTCTCTCATGCACATCAGTCAAAGGTGTCTTGATGGTGGGCTTGCAAACAAGATCTCTGAGGTCAATCTCAAGGCATGGGTAGGTTCAAATGGGTGCAAAGAACCTGGTGCCAATGGGTTCCATGGGACTTATGCTGAGGTAAGTGGGTTCTGGATTGCAGCTTGTCAACTGATGACTTTAATGAAACTACTTACTTCCAAAGTCTATGCGCTGTTTTAAAAGCTGACACTATTCCATGGAGACAGTTGTGGAAGAGAACTGTAATTCTCCCTTTCACTGTACATTGAAAGGGATAAAACATTAAGCGCCAATTGGGAAAAGCACTCTTTTAAGGGCAAATTCAGTGGCATGCAGTAGATTGCTTTTTGTCTGGGAGCTTTGCCAAGTTCTTTTACTCCCTATAATATACCATGTCAAAAAGTTGGCTCTTTATTATACAGTATTCTTTTCTCTCTCTCTCTCTCTCTCTCTCTCTCTCTCTCTCTCTCTCTCTCTCTCTCTCTCTCTCTCTCTCTTTTTTTGAAAATGTGTTTCATCTGGAAGCAAAATGGTACATTTGCTTCTCCCGTGGAATACTCCTTTGCAAATTGCACTAGGTTTCATTTGGCAGCAAAATAGTAAATTTACTTTGCTGGCTGAATATGGCTTTCAAATCTTTTACTTTTATATGAATCCGTTCTGGCACCATCTGTCAAAACAATACACTTAAATGCTTTTAGAAAATATTTTTCTGATTAAATTTATTATGTGATGTCTTTCTATTTAATGTGATAATATAGATAAAATAGCTCTCAATGACATGGTAGTTATCTGATAAAAGTGTGTGTTTTTGTGCTTGCTTGGATTCCACTGGGGCGCATATCTGAAAATGGATTGTGGTGAAATAATGCAAAGCATCCAATTGAAAGATCACCCAACTGAAAGATACTTGAGAGAAACTTATTCTAAAATAGTTTTCAATCCCCCAGGAAAGGTAGATTTGGGTCTTGATTTTGCAAAAATCTATTTGCAGCAACTACAGTTATTTTAACTAAGTCTTACAGAAGCTCCCCCCCCCCCCAGGATAGGATTGTCCATAATCATATCGTGGTGGGAACAACCAACCAACTATCCCTTATATAGGTAACCATGTCTTAAGCTGTTTTGTAGCAGAGAGGGTCATGGGATGAAGCCTTTAAATCAAGAATAAGGTTACTTTTGCCACACTTACTACATAGGGTTGGACTAATCTGTCAGCTTGGTCCTTTAAAGTTTCTCATTCTTCCAGTCTTAAATTAAAATCTCTACATTTCTGCAGCAATTTGTCATTTTTATAAAGGAAAAAAATATTGCAAGCATTTTCCTGCAAATGTCTCATAATAAAAACTTTTTTGTAGTCAGTTATGACAAAAGCATGTCTTTTTGACAGCGGCTTCCTCTAATAGAATGCATTTTTGTATTATTTTCATTAAGATGTGCATATAAAACTCATTCCCGTAATATATATATATATTGTGCATATTGTTTGGTTGGAAAAACTGTGTCAGAAAATTTCAAGAAGTGTGCATTTTGAAGGATAGCTGTGTTTTGGTTTGCGTATTGGTTTAAAAAGTGTGAATTTGGGCAGTTTTCCATTAATATGCAAACGAAATCAAATTTCTGTTCCATCTCTAGTTACTAGAAAATTTTGAAATCTTAAATATCTTCTCTGTTTCCCCTGGAACCGCTCCTTTCCAAACAGGCATTGCTAATATGTTTGCTGGTGAACTCATCTATTGCATCCATATTTGTCACACTTGGCTTACACTGTTTTTTCCAACTCCTGTTCTTGGCTGTCAGTACATGTCTCTTCTCTCTCACTTTGAGGTTAGCTGAAATGCTCCATTGCTTCACCCATACAACTCTCAGGAGTGACAGTCTAGCTCTGGGCTCTGGGCTTCTGGCTGCTGTTACAACAGGCTTCACATTTTGAGTGAGATGTAGAAAACTGTTCCATTTTCAGTGCTTTTAGTAATCACTTTGCACTATATGCGTTGCAAATCTCAACTTTCTATCTGTTGGAGAAATATCTCCAGCCTGACTCATTGAAAAAAATCCATTTGCTCTGCTTTCTTTCTTAATAAGTCTTTCTGAAGTTTTGCTTACGTCACTTCCAGGACTGGTCCATGATATTTTGCCGCCTGAGGCAAAAGACAAAATGGCGCCTCTCCCAGTTCCATGTTGAGAAGCTCTCTGAATTGGCAGCTGGCTCTTACTTCAAAACTGATGACAGGATAGTGCTCTCCTCTACACCTGAAGCATCAGACAAGTTAGAGACCTGGCCAGGCTGTGCAGCTTATACAGTTCTCTTCTTCAGCAGAGGTCAACTGTGAATGCTCAGGAGCTACAGCCAGGGAACTACCACTGCTACCTCCACACTGTCTCAGCACCTGCTGCCTGAGGCAGGTGCCTCACTCTGCTTAACAATAGGGCTGGCCCTTTTCATTTTGTTTCATGCTCTAGGTACCTATATTAAAAGTTCCAATTCGGTGAGGATGCTGCAGTTTAAGATGCTTATTCTTATGGTCAGTCTAGGCCTGTACAATTATAAGACACAAAGCAAGCCAAAATCACCCAGATTTGTAAGAAAAGTCTACCCAAAAAAGAAACTGACACAAATGTGGTATTGGGGGTGGTTTGGGTGGTGATTATTTATTTTCCCGTTGAAATCAATGGGAATAATCTCCCAATCAGCACTGCTGTTTATTCCCCTCTTCCACAGCACAAATCCCACACATGTCTCATTATGAAGAACAGAGTTTGCTCCACAGCAGTGCTGGGTAGATTGCACCAAATGGGTCAGCTGCTTTGCAGCTGGAGACCTCTGGTAACTCTAACCTCATCCTTTGCATTCTTGCGATGGATTGATATCTCAAACGTCTCATCCTCCTTTGTTTCTCTTTAATGCTTCTATCATCAAGGCTAAACCATTGTTGCTTTGTGCAGTAATGTGAGGAAATACTGCTTCTGTTCAATGTAAATCTCAATTTTAGTCTATCATTGAGTTTTAAGGTAACATAAGACTCAAATAGCATTCAGATTTGAAGAAAGATCTTCCCTTAAGCTTAGAGTTTTAAATCATTGATCTGTTGTATTTATTAGAGGTATTATATAGTTGAATCAATTTTAAGTATTTGACAAATGTTTTTTTGAGACTAAAGCATGTCTGCATATCCTTGCTGGAATAAAAGAAAAGGATTGTGCTAATTCGTCACATACTGTTTGAAAAACCCTTTTGGAGGAGGTGTGGGTTAGAATATCAATGCTTTGCCTGTAGGATGCCATGGCTTGGATAGAGATTTGTTTAAATCACCAGAGATAAAGATGTGAACATTTTTTCCCTCTCGCCTCCCCCCACCCCATTTTTTTACATTGCTTACAAGATGGCTGCATGGGGCGAGGATTAATACCCACATTTTACCTCAAAGTTATTTATTTATTTAATCGTTATTTTGCCTTTCCACTTTATTTATAAAGTGCACCAGTGACAGGGTTTGAAAGGGGACATGTCTCAGGGGCAGACTGTAGCAGGCCTTGGATCCAAAGCCCTGCCATTCCCCAGACATGTTCACAAAATGGCATAAAGCTACATCAGATCGGGAGCTGGCCTGACTGATTGGGAAGGAATTGAGCAAAATGGAAAAGAGCCTCCTGAAAAAAAAAAAAACAGCCCCACTTTTCACTATGGCCAGAACAAGCTAGTTGGGCTTAGGAAATAGCAGTTACTCCACCAGGTGATCTCCTCTCCATACCATTTTAGGATTGTTCGGTATGTCAGTGGGGATGCTAGTTAGGCCAAAGATCTCCTGAATCAACAGGGTCCTCACACAGCATTTGAACGAGTGAGATGATGAAGTCAGCCCTGTTTCTTGGAAGTTTTCCATTCTTTGTGAACAAGGCTTTGGTTTTTCTGCCTCATTCTCAAGGAACTTGAACGTTCCTTTAGAGTTTTGGTCAGTGTGGGCTTTTGAGGTTGCAAGATGGCTCAGGGGTGTTTCCCCCCCACTTCTAGTAAAGATTTCTCCAGCACTCTGTACCCTCCCTAGTTGCATGCCCTTCTTGATATGAAAAAGCCCCTTGGGTGGAGTTGCCTCATGATGCCCTTCCCTGGAATTCCCACCCCTCAATCAATCAGCATTCCATGACCATGGAAGATACTTGGCCTCCATTGAGCTGTTTTTTTTTGGTGTTTCCCTTGCTCCCCCAAGAGTTTTTGTACTTCTTCAAACCTTGGGTTCTCTCAAACCTGTTAATACTTCCCTTCTGAGTACTGGTGGTGGAGTTTTGGCTACAGACAGAACAGTATTTGGATAACTGAGTTTGCTTGCTATTCATAAATTACCCCTGAAGTGCAAATGGTTTTTGCTGGTTCACAAACACAGGTTTCATCATCACTTAACGCTATCTTTCATGTGTGAATGTGCCCTCACAGCCACTACCTTCATATTGCCTCAGGCAAGCGCTTTGCATGGAGTTAATTTTCACCTTCAACTGCGAGTCATTAAGTGATAAGAAGTCAAGTTATGAATGATGTATATATGAACAAGTCTTTTGTTTCTTGGCAAACACAAAACATTGGCTTTTTTGCATTAGTAGCTTTCTCCTCTCACAGAAGGTAGGCCAGTTTTAGCCTGAGATTAATTTTTTCCTGTGACATTTGGGATGAATGGCTCAGCAGAACAAATTATTCAGTATGTTTTAGTTTCAAGCTTCTAAAGTGGAATTCAGGTTTTAACATCAGGATCCAATTAGCTCATAGTTGGATCTGACTGAAAAAAATTAACGGTCCTGAAGAGAAACTGTGTAGTATCTGTTGATGGTATTTTTGTGTGTGTGTTCTTATTTAGAGCCCTCCTGTTTCAAATATAAATCTGGACATTGCCCAGCAAAAAATAAAACTGTGTATCCCATTGAACAGCTGAGCACACGGTCACACCCAAGTATATGACTATCTTATTGAACAATTGGTTCTTTGCTCTAGGCTGTGGGTTGGTGCTTGCCAGCATCTATGAACTTGGCCGCAACTGTAGTGGGATAATGCTGTGAAAGATTCTCCAGCTACTGATCTTTTGTCCTTTGGAGGGAATGTGATTTGTGCCTTTCTAAATAGCTGCTCTGTAAATACATCATCCATAGTAACTGTTAACCACAGCGAACTTCTATTTACATACCTTTCAGGTAATGTTGATTCCTCTCCCTTCCCTCCCTGTTAAACAGATAGACATAGAATAAGTATCATGGCTAACTAGCACATTTACCACCACATCTCATGATGCGTAATAGTGGTTTAGAAAACAACAATACAGGGGGTCTCCTTTTATACTGGACAAAATGCTTTGGAACCCGTTTTGGCTACCATAAGACACCAACAATATGAACTATATAAGCCAGGTTTATGTTTTTCTAAGCTTTTATCCTTACTACACAAACACACCAGACAGCCTCACAATATACAATTAGCATAAGATTATCCGGACTGAAAAAGAAGAACATTAATCTTCATTTTCTATTTATTTTTTATCTTCTCTGTCTTTCCCCCCAAACATACTGATTTTGAAGAAACAATCTAGTTCCTTATTAAAGCCCATATGCCCAGTGACATCAAAACTTAGTTTCCATTGTACACATTTCCCCCCCATCTCTGCTACACTACAGAATTGTAGCCACAGCAGTGAAAACAGGCAACATACATTTTTTTCAAGAAAAGATTCTCTTCTGGGAAATATTTTGCCAATCCCAATGACCTTATCACACATTATATTTTAGGTGTAAAACAAAAAAAAAAAAATGTAAAGTATGAATGTGATAAACTGCTCAATGAAAATGCATGTACTATGGTGGTACCCGGTACAGAGTGCAAAACCAATATTGATTGGCTGTGGCTCCTGATTTAAACAAGTGGATAACCTAGATCTGTTATAATGTATGCAACAGCCATTGCCCCCTTAAGACTCAAGGAACCACCATCCATTGCTGCTCTAAGAGACCCACAAATTCCCATGCTAAGTGTCTCATCCAGTTCCTTTGTCCCAAGTCACACAAGTTTGTACCACCACAGTAGGGATGGTCACCCTTTAGTGTTTAGAGGATAAATACTTTAGTACTGGCCTTAGAGTCTGGCTTTAAAGCCAGTGGAAGGCCAGCACCTGTAGCCTTGCATCAGTACTGGTACCCAGTTGTCAAATCCTATGGGCTTACATGCTTGCACTGTGGCTCACAAGATCAAAATCCCTTAAGCATTGTTTTCAAAGGAGAATGGTTACCAGGTTTTTGTTCAGCATAAGCAGCTGTTCATAGTAAGCACATAAAATCTAAGTCAGGTGCATTGTATACGGAATATTAATGTAGCACTTTGCATTCTTTATCACAGTCACCCTTGCGATAACCTTGTAAGGCATGTCAATATTCTTATGCCCATATCACAGAAGTGCGCCTGAAAGAAACAGGCTTGCTCATGGCTATGAAAGCTGGAATTTCAGAACTTGGGAAGCTTCTTATTATTTTTATTAAAAAAATGGAACTAGTTCAAGCTCAAGATGTCAAAAAATGAACTAATTCTAGTTCATCTTCATCCCTTTACAAAACCAGTTCATGTTCAGTTCCCAGTTCAATTCAAGTTCATGCAAGTGCTTCACATTTTTTCCAAATTCAGAGTGTTACAAGCTGCAGCACAAAATATACTTAAGAAAACACTAATAAAATATCAAAACACACATAGAAAGTGGAGTGTGAATTGTTTAATTTATTTCCCCCAACAATTATGATCTTTCAGCCTAAAGGGCCAAAGAGTTTAAAGAGTTAAAGAGCACATGTAAAATAATTAAGCTGAAGATGAACTAGAAATTGGTCAATGTTATACCACCAATTGTAATCAATGCTAAACTATTTACACATGTAATGTTTAACTGTATTATTTACATTGTATATGCACGGACTGCTTCTTGGGGAGTGAGGGTACATGGGAATTGTTTGTTATATGTATTTTTAGAAACAAAAAAAAAATAAAGTTAAGAAGTAAATGGTGGGCTGGGCTGAGTTTTATACCCCCACAACTTAATTCACATTCATTATTCCCAGAAATGACGAGAACTACATTTGGGTGTAGTTAAGAGATTGTTGAACTAATTCAATGAACTTTGTTAAACTGAACTTGTTCATTCCAAGCTCCATACAATCCTATACATGCTTACAAATTCCTGTTGAGCTCAGTGGGACTTACATGGTGTAGATATGCATAGGATTACAATGCTAATGGATTCACTTTGAATGTTTAACATGGGACTTGTGCTCCTAACCATGAAATGCTCCCTTCGTGTTTTCCACTCATTTTTTCTCTTTATCTTGCTAACCCCACTTTTCTCTTTCTCTCTAGCCCCCTGCCCTGTCCTGTGGGCCACCAGTGGAGGTACAGATGGCTCTTGGCACAGGACTGAACTGAATGCTTGCAGGTGACTTTGGATATGAGGCCTTCAGGTTGTCCACCTATATAGGGACTCACATAATCTCTTTCACTGAAGGAACCTCCACAACTTTAATAACCAGACACTTGGATGGATATGAATGATCTTTTTGTGGGATTACAGTGTCAAGAGGATATACAGTGGTACCTTGGTTCTCGAACTTAATCCGTTCCGGAAGTCCGTTCCAAACCATTCCAAAACCAAGGCACACTTTCCCATAGAAAGTAATGCAAAACGGATTAATCCATTCCAGGCTGTTGAAAAACTACCCCTAAAATGCTTCTCCCCACCGCCCCAATCAGCGAGATCTCTCTCTCTCTCTCTCCAGAGCAGCTGGGCAGGTTTGCAACATTCGGGTTCTAAGTTGTTCATGAACTAGGCTGTTCGAGAACCAAGGTACCACTGTATGAACTTCTAGTACAGTTCTGAAGCTAATGCCCCCTGAAGCAAGTGTTTTGCACCAAAAGGCAGTGAAGGTTCTGCTTTCAAGCTGGCTACAACTCAAGTACATCCGTAATTAATTTGCTTGCTACATTTAATCAGCCAGTCTTTTAGCCAACAGTGATTTCATGGCTTGTGATTACAGTCATATTTTGTAATTAAATTACTTTATCACTACTAGGAAATCTTTCAATGTTTGCAAAGGATAAATTTGTCTTCACTCTGAAATTTTACTGCAATAAATACAAACTGTTTGGGATATATTTTTGATTTTTAAATTTAATTAATTGCTCTAATCCCTTCAATAAAAAGCAGGTTGAATATGTCTGTCCTTATGTGCAGAAAACTCCCACCAAAGGTGGCTTGATTATTGTGAGACCCAAGAAGAGCTAGTGTGCTGAAATCTTTGCCCAGCAGAGTTAAAGACAAAGAAAATGCCTCTGTAGGGTTCAAGCTAAAACATTTTGAATAATAATTAATAACTTGGTACATGATTATTTAATAACTTAGCTGAAGCTCTAATTTGATCTCATTTCTGCCATGAATTCTCTAGGTGTCAAGGTTTAGCCATAGACAGCTATCAGAGGTGAGCCAGGAGCCAGGAAATAAGACTGGGAGACACACAGAAAAACCAGGAAGCCCCATCACCAATATCCTTGTGTGTGTTGCCTGCACACCCAACTCAATCCCTGACGTTCTCTCTCTGTTGCATGGGGAAGGCTTGCATTAGGTTCCTAGTCACAAACACATGGAACACAATATGGATCCTTTGCATGGATGGGGACCCTCATTGCACAGAGGGTCCTAGTCTGGCCCCAATGAATGTGAGTCAAATTTCTTTGCAGACCTTCCCACACAGCACTGGAAGGTCAGGGACTTGCCTTATATGGATGCAGAACATGAAGATTTTTGAAGCAAGGCATGCTGCTGTCCACACTTGGAGTGTTTGTATGCTCAGTCAAATGCCCAAACTTGCTTCTTGTTGCTTAGACAAATGCCCAAACAAGAAACATTTTATATTTTTTCCTACACAGAAAGGAGCCAATGGACAACGTGGGTGGGTGAAGCCCAACCAGTCCAGGGCCTGAGAATATGTCAATGCCAGGAAGATGTGCCAAGATGCAGTTCTGATAGCTCTTCAGCTAGGGAAGAAGAAGAAGAGTTTGGATTTGATATCCCGCCTTTCACTCCCTTTAAGGAGTCTCAAAGCGGCTAACATTCTCCTTTGCCTTCCTCCCCCACAACAAACACTCTGTGAGGTGAGTGGGGCTGAGAGACTTCAAAGAAGTGTGACTGGCCCAAGGTCACCCAGCAGCTGCATGTGGAGGAGCGGAGACGCGAACCCGGTTCCCCAGATTACGAGACTACCGCTCTTAACCACTACACCACACTGGTATTGAAGGTCCCTCATTCTAGCTTTGGAAGTTCCTGAAGCACTGTAGATTTTGGCAAGCCACTAGATACACACTCCATGTGCAATATGGGAATAAATAGTAACAGTAAGAATGAAAGTTGTATAGATGCTAGCGATAATCTACATGCAGCTCTTTGCATGCTCACTAAATGCAAAGAGTTGGAATATTCTTCACTCTCCGTATATAGGCACTAACACAACTGCTTCAGCATATTGGGACTTGGTGAAGTGGGCTGAATATTGTAAAGAGAAGGGAAGTTGGATGTGATATTAAATGAGTCCTTGCAACAATTGTTGAAGTTTCTAAAAAAATTAAAATTGCATCAAGTAAGTGTGTGTGTGTGTGTGTGTGTGAGAGAGAGAGAGAGAGAGAGAGAGAGAGGACAAGATATCATTTTGGGTTCTTGTGTTTCTACATAATCAGCAATGGTGGAGGATGATAATTAACTCTATAAGAACAAACATGGAGGGAATATAAACTTTTCCTTCCTTGACATGGTCTTGAGGAAATTCCGTCCTCTGCATCTCCCCCCAACCCTGGTTAGAGCTTACTGATTAACAGGACCACATAAGCAATTGAAAAAATAATAATTGCATCAGCGGCCTAAATGAATGAAGTCCAGAAATCAAAGATACAGCAGTGTATAAATGTATCAGTATTATTTTGCAAAGTAAGTCATTTGCAACACCAAAATCCAGAGGGAAGTCTGAATGAGGAGAATTATGTAATTAAATCTACCTTGCAATTGAGGCTGAAAACTGTTTCTATTTACGTTCCAGTCACCCAGTCACCCCTATGCTTAGTGAGTGACTGTCTCCACACATTAGAAGCAGTCATGTGATTGAATCACACTTTGTCTGGCATGGTGTTTTCCTTGCATATCCCATGGTGGTTCTCTTATCCCTCCCCCACAATGCCTTATCTCAGCTTTTTGTGCATCCCTGGGAGAAAGTGCAAAGGAATGGGGAAGCGAGTCAAGGCAAAGGCTAAGAAAGGGCAAATCTGACAATCTTGCTTTCTCCCAATTTCTCCTTTTTCCAGTCTTTAGCTCAGTTATCTACATTTCCACATCAGTGTGCAAATATTCTCTTTTTTATTTAAAAATATCCTCTTGAAAACTCATTAGCATTTTGATTTGGATTTTTCCTAAAATATGTGTTATTATGTACAGTTCTGCCTAATATTCACATTTTGGAAAGCAGTTTCCCCAGTGCAAAGTGTTTTCCCCCCCATGCATTTTCATTAACATATACCATATTCTGCAAATCCAAGTATATTCATTGCTATACACATTACTTGGCTAGATAATTACATTGCAAAATTCAGAGAAGTGCGAATTCTGAAGGATGACTGTGTTTGGTGTATTGTTTTGGATGAGATCTGAATTGGGTTTCTCCCCCATTCCTAGCAAAGGCACTGAAAGGATTGTGGGATAGCCAAGATCTCACCCTCTCTTTGGAAAGATTGCTTGGACATTAGAATTTGAGATCAGGTAAGGCATATGTGTTAAGTCTGTGCTTTAAATTTGGGAGAGAACAAATGCATTGTTTTGGTACTGCACTGGTAACACATTTTTGTTACGGGATATAGTAATAGCAATCATAATCATCGTATGGTGGAAAGCCAGGCTGTGGTCAAAAAGGGCATGCTCTCCTGCAGCACATGTTACTTTCTACAGCTCCTTAGTGACAGGCTTGCCCTTGCTTTGGTGAAACATGAGAACAGGAAGGGGAGAGGTAAGGGGATTGGGCCATACAAGGGCAGACCAAAGATAGCTTTGTTCCATAGCTGGCAGCAGGCATAACTGGGGAAGGAGGCGTCATTCTCCATCTTCCCCACTGGACATGTGCACTTTTCATTCATTGCCTTCATGCTTCCCACTCTTACAAGTGTCCACCTCTCAGACTGAGACTCTCAGGGAAGTTCCCGCTCTCCAAAACAGCCGTACTGCAACTGCTCTGCCCCGCTCCAATAAAAGACGTCAATCAAAATTCTTTCCCCTAATCCTCATCACAGATCTCTGCTGCATATTTTATATTTGTTCCATGTGTGGAACATTCACCAGCATCAATAAACCTGTGTGCTCAGAATAAGCACTGAATCAGAATGGAGAATTTAGCCTGATGAGAGGATGCATCAGATTGCTATGACAAACTGCATCAATATATACAGCTCTGCATATGGAGAACATGCGCAAAGAAGCTCCATGGAAGCAGTGTCATTTTCCTACTGAAGATTCCTTCCCATCCTTTGCATAAGAGCAAGTGAAATGCAACTGTGAGATTATAGAAAGCATTATTTGGCAGTCATTATAGCATTTTTCTTTTTTTAAAAAATATATTTTTGGTAATCTTATTTTTTTGTACGATGCCCTGGAAACTTGTTAAAATGCGGGATAGGCTAAATATGGAAACAACAACAACAACAACCCCTTTTGTTTTTAAAGCTTTTAGAGTCATACGGACCTAGATATCAGGGGCAGGGCGTTCTGGTTAATACATGCTGCTTAGTCCGAAACACATAGTGGTGGTATTGTACTCAGTGTTATCAGCCACAAGCATATGGCCTGAGACTTGAACATTTCCACTGGTGAATTGTAGAAAGGTCTTCAGTGAAGTCTAGTTGTGGAATAAGCAGGGAGAGCAAATGAAGCAAGAAGTAGGCATGGACCAACAGTGGCATTACTAGATAGTAGCGTTCTGATATGTTAAATTCCACTGTAAAGGCTAACCACTTTTAGTTAAATAGGACTTTTACATGATGGCTATAATTACAGTGTAATTACAGCATAGTGTGGATTTCTGAGAAGACAAGTAGGAAAATGGTCCACAGTGCAACCAAGTTTAAGAATGACCAACCCAAGCTCTCAGTGACAAGATTCTGCTCTTCAGCAGTGAATTCTAATAAAGCACATTTGAAGAACTTGTGAAGAACTGCCAGACTATCAAATGATTCATTTGTTGTCTGAACCATCATTGGAATGTCAAGGAGAATTTTACTATATACCTGATGCCTGTGTGTATGAAAATAGTCAAAATCTGTACCCATATTTTGTTTTGTTTTTTAAATGGATGCATTTTCACCACCACCATCATCATTAAAAACAACAACAACAGCAGCAGCAGCAGCAGCAATTTAGTGAGTCTTAAAACAAAAATAGAAACTCACTGAAGTGGTACTTGTGTGTTGCTATAAACTAATGAGCAGATTACAAATGAAGTACAGTAGTGATGAGCTTAGGGACATCAGTGTCAGACATCAGATAACCCACAGATTCTCTGCGGCAATGATTTGGATCCCAATCTGAAGGCTGCAGCTCAGCTTCAGGAAAGGGATTACAATTTCAACAGAAGCTGTACCGCCTGATGACATGCCTCTTAACAAAGTGGGACCAAATGTCAAACCTGAGCGGTAGGCAGGCTGTAAATTGTATTAAAATGCCTTTACAGCAAGTAATGAGTCATCTGGCAGTGTTCCCCAGTACACCCCAGCTTATGGAAGCATCTTAGGAGGGCACAGCTAGGCAGGAGGTTAACATCACATCTGATTGTGTTGTGGGGAAAGTTGTCGGCAGAGGACAGAACTAACAACAGTGGAGAAAAATGTCTGACTTGTAACTTGCATTTGGTTCAAATATTACTCCGGATCCAAACTCTTTCATCCCTCCCCACAAACCAAGTCCTAATTATACGTGCAGAAAAGGAGCTGATAGAGTTCTTGAGGTTCACACTACACCTCATGGACATTCACTGAGGCTGAATGTTGTAAGATGCAGGACTGACAAAAGAAAGTACTTCTTCACACAGCATACAGCGGTACCTTGGGTTAAGTACTTAATTCATTCCGGAGGTCCGTTCTTAACCTGAAACTGTTCTTAACCTGAAGCACCCCTTTAGCTAATGGGGCCTCCTGCTGCTGCCGCGCCAACGGACCCCGATTTCTGTTCTTATCCTGAAGCACTATTTCTGGGTTAGCGGAGTGTGTAACCTGAAGTGTATGTAACCCGAGGTACCACTGTATAGTTAAATGATAGAATTTGTTCCCACAATAAGTAGTAGTGATGGCCACCAACCTGGATGTCTTTGAAAGAGGATTTGATAGATTCATGGTGGATAATTTAGCTAGGGTGGTACTTAAGCATTTCCAAAGAAGAGACGAAATGTACACACATGCACACACATGAGGGCAAAAGAAGATATAGATTTACATAAAATGAGCACATGCTAATCTATATGTACAGATGCAAAGAAAGAAATAATATGTATTTCTGTAAACACTGGGCTTCCACCAAGTCTACTGATAGATCCCCTCTTGGGTTCGCATGGCACCATTCTGGTTACATAAAGACTGGCATTTGGAGAATTAGTCTATTATTAGTAGAGAGAATGAGCTGTTTGACAGGAAAAAGTAGAGCGGGAGGCTTGGGCAATGACTCCAGCTCTACCACCTGAATTGCTGATTGGCGAAATCTTTAGCATTTTAAAAAATGGCTTTTATTCCATGTTAGATCGGAGAAAGGAACTATAGTTGTAAAACCCATCTGTGTTTCTCCATTTAGCTGGGGATAAGCATGCACAAGCCAACTTCCATGTGCAGTGTGCCTCTAGGTAACTTGAGAGTGATGCATTAAGCATCTTTGCATATATTTGCTCTATTATATATTTGCATTATTTATTCTGCCTCTGCTAGTGGTAGGGGAGGAAAAGTAAAGTCCCCTAATCATGATCAAAGCTGGCCCTAGCATTAGGCAAAGGGAAGCAATGGCCTCTGGTAGCAGTTCCTATTGCCCCCTTTTGTTTCTCCTAAGTCACTGAGCCATCCCTCTCTGGCTTCTGTACATGGTAAGTGGAAGAGGCAGCATTTTATCCTTTGCCTCAGGCTGCAAAATGTATTGGGCCATCCCTGCATCTGACTTGCAGGAAATGTTATATAGTTTCAGAGATTTCACTAGCAAAGTCTAGTAAGATTTTCCTTACCATTTGGCAAGGTGACAACCTTTCCTTACCATTTGGCAAGGTGGAAGTTGGTTTTGGTTCTATTATCACCATTGCTCCTCCTCCTGACAACAAATTTACCAAACAATTGAAAGCACACACTGGTAATTATAATTTGGCAAATGGTCAGCCACATAAACCCATAAAGAATAGGATAGCAGTCACAGCGACAGTGGTAACTACCTGCACAACTTTTTTTGTACGGACTTGACATTCTTCTTCTAGATTTGTAGCTTTTCATGTTAAAACTATGTGATGAAGATTATGGAGTCCCATTAATTTCAGCAGGATTGCTCTGGCGTAAATGTTTTATCAGCACGACTTTCGAGTAACAGCTAGAAACAGGCTTGTGACTCCCAGAGAATCCAAGACTGATTCCCCTTGACAATAGATCTCAGATTCCATCTCTCTCCTTGATAGTTTATAGGTTCATTTTAGGCTGTTGCCTCAATACATCCTAATTTAATTTTTTATGGCTGAGTTATAAGCCCCAGAAAAACTGTCTTTTAATGGAAAGGGGGAGAGACCCTCACATTTAGGACAAGGCAAAGCTATAATTTTACAGGCATTAGGTATCTAAAATAACTTTGTATAAAGATTACACAGGGATTTGTCCTCAGTTTTGCAGAAAATACTTAACGTTGAACTATATTTTATGCACACAGAACGACTTACTTTATAAGACAAGTTGATCAGGGATTTACTTTCCAATATTCAACAATACTATTACCAAAGTGCTTTTTTGACTCTCATAATAGAGCTGTCGTAAGCCATATATTTTAAAAACATCTCATAAACTACATTTATGTAAAAAGCGGTATGTGGAATAACAACTGTAAGCAGTCTAGATGGAAAGTATGCTAGACAAATTTTTGAGAATGTTTAAGACTGAGTCTTTGAATAAAGACAGTAGGAGTTTTAAATGTGCACACACAATTAATAGGCAATCAATTATCTTTATTCTTATTTTTCTGCTTGAACAGTTATTATGTATATGGTGACTGGCAGGCATCCATGGAAACATGGAAAATATGGGTTTGCTTGGGGACTGGAAGGAATAACACTTCAATTGAATTTACTGAAGGCCATATTTTGTGGTGAGACTTCATGGCTTGTAAGTAGCAGTTGGGTTGGTTGTACAAACAGTTATGGAGGAAGAAGCACAGTGTAGATTCTGGTTGTGGACAGCAGGCATGTCTCAAGATTTTGCAATGTAGATCCTGTGATCAGGTGCAAGTACTGGTGAACCTGAAATCTGGAGTTCATGCAATCTTGTAAATGGCACAGATTTTGAAACAGTTTATTCAACAAGCGGGATCCAAAACAAAATGTTGCATTATATTATCTGCCTAACATCATTATAATGTTATGGTAATATAGGCTATTTTGTTTGAAAAAACAAAAATGGGGTCATAAAATGGCGTCTAAAGGTAAAGGTAAAGGTACCCCTACCCGTACGGGCCAGTCTTGACAGACTCTGGGGTTGTGCGCCCATCTCACTTAAGAGGCCAGGGGCCAGCGCTGTCCAGAGACACTTCCGGGTCACGTGGCCAGCGTGACATCGCTGCTCTGGCGTCTACACCACTGTAATTTTGTGTGTGCATTGCTGTATCAAAATTCAGTCTATAAATATGTAAATAACAAGCAAATAAGCAAACAGCAAATAAGCCTGAAGGAAGCAACAACTATAGTGCTGGACTACATGGTCCTTTGGCCTTATCTAATAGAATTTTTTTTATGAGGGAAAGGGTGAAAGTCTTTGACTGGCAGTGGATTCTGGGTGTAATGGAGAAAATCCAGCCCAGAGGTTGTATGTGGGAGACATCTTCCAATGGAGGTGTGAGGAGAGATATTCTTATACCAGAACATAAGGAGGTGTCTGTCAATGAGATTCTTTTCACTGAAGGATAGACAAACTGGGAAACTAGGCTTAGGCAGGTGTCTCTCTTCCCACAGAATTAAAAGAAGAAGTCAAAAGAAGTAAATTTGCTGCTATGCATACAATAACTTTTTTAAAAAAGTATATATTTCTGTTTATTTCTACATAGAGGTTGCCTAACACTGAATAAGAAGCGAGGCCAAAAAAAAGTTCAGCAAGATATTCTGTGGAGATGGAGTTCTTGGAAGGAAGAACTGGGGGACCATTTTGCAATTGCTCTAAAGGCGAACTTCTTCCTTCCTATGCCTTTGAAAAGGAAATGTCATGTCAAAAGGCAGCCGTTTGACTGGCTTGGGAATGTCTGTTAGTACAACCAGCACAGCACTTGCAATGGAGGAGGAACTCTCATTAGCTGAATATTTAAGTGAAGCATCAATTTAGCCATCCATAAATCTGGCAGCAGAGAATGTATAAAATACTGAAGCGATAACACCGTCCTCGAAATGGCTGCCTTGGCCTCGTTCATATACTAGCAATTAATTATTTTCCAAAATGAGGAACGCAGGGGTACTTAGATCATTAGTTTTAAAGGCAGAACAGCTCTCTGTGCGAACAAGTTATCTTTCCCTTTGTGAAAGGTTAGCTGGGGAGCAGGAGGGAGGAAGGTGAATGTTAATAGGCAGTAGAGCATCTTCTCCTTAGGTTGAAATGGAGGCAGGAGCAAGTAAATGTATATTTAGTATCTTTTCCGGCTTTCATTTTGTCCTTGTAAAATAGTTGAGCTTTACAAAATTGTGTGGTAAAAATATTGGCAAAAGTCTCAGATTTGGGGGTCTCCTTCCATTATTTAGTGTGAACTGGATGTTTTCTCCTTTGCCCAAAGTGAAATCATCAACTGGTTTGGAAAGACTGGAAGTATACTGGTGGCAATGAACAAATTCATGAATATAAAAGTGGTTTGATTGGTTTTAAATTTGCTGTGGAGTGGGGTGAAATTTTCTCTGTTCTGTGAGCAAACTTGGGAAACTAACCTGTGCACAGTCCAAAATTAGAAGGGGGTAGGGAAAATGGGGGAGCAAGAACACATACAACCTATGGGATTTGGTAAATTTTCCTAGTCCTTTTGACATGCTCTATGCTCTCAATTTTGGACAGAAAATATCCATGGGATCTAGAGTAGTTTGTTCCCTTTATTCACTAAAAAAATTAAAATAAAAGTAAAGGACCCCTGGATGAGTAAGCCCAGTCAAAGGCAACTACGGGAAGCAGTGCTCATCTTGCTTCAGGACAATGGAGCCGGCGTTTGTCCACAGACAGCTTTCCGGGTCATGTGGCCAGCATGACTAAACTGCTTCTGGCGCAATGGAACACCATGATGTCAGCCAGAGCGCATGGAAATGCTGTTTACCTTCCCACTGCAGTGGTACCTTTTTATCTACTTGCACTGGTATGTTTTTGAACTGCTAGGTTGGCAGGAACTGGGACAGAGTAATGGGAGCTTACCCCATCACACAGATTTGAACTGCTGACCTTCCGATCAGCAAGCCCAAGAGGCTCTGTGGTTTAGAATGTGTCCCTTTATCCACTAGGCTATTGCCGGAAGACTGGTGCTAATCAGACCCAAAGCTGAAAAGATTGGTTTAAACATCAAGCTGATAGATCACTGTGTCCTGTGACTATAAGCATTCATTTTTTAAAAGTAAAAGTCAAGTTTCTTGTCCTCATGAATGTAGACTAAAAATATTAAGAAAGGTCCTAGGTGTTAAAGAAAATATAACACTTTGGAACAGAAACTGTATGCCTGAAGGAGCATCTCCACCCACATCATTCAGCCCAGACATTGAGGTCCAGTTCTGAGGGCCTTCTGGTTGCTCCCACACTGAAATAAGTGAAGTTACAGGGAACCAGGCAAAGGGGCTTCTTGGTAGTGGCATCCGCCCTGTGGAACATCCTCCCACCAGATGTCAAAGGGATAACCAATTATGTGACCTTCTGTAGACTTCTGAAGGTAGCTCTGTATCAGGAAGTTTTTTCTGTTTAATGTATCATATGTTTTTTATATTTCATTGGAAGCCACCCAGAGTGACTGGGGCAACACATATAAATTAGAAAATTATTATTTATTATTAAACTGTGAATGCACTGGCTAAGGTGCTTATTTGTTTTCTTTCTTTATCATTACATTTATACCCCACCTTTCCTCCAAGTTATTATACAGTTCCCCACCTCCCCATTTGTATCCTCACAACACCTGAGGTAAGTTGGAGATCGTGATTAGCCCAAGTTTACTTGGGGGGCTTTGTGGATGAATGGGGTCTCCCAGGTCCTCGTCCAACACTTTAACCACTACACTGCAGTGGTTCTCAAGCCAGTTCTATTATTTCCTCCAGCATTTGCTACTGGTTTCCAGGTGCTTATGTTATCAGGGACAATATCCCCCTTGATGTTCTAATGAGGCATGTTTACTTTATTCAAACTGCTCAACTAAGCAGGCTTTCACAGAAGATGCTTAAATTGGTTTGTGATTTTCCTGCAGCTGCACCACGCTATCACAATGGCTGGTATTATGGATGTTCAGATGTTAACATTTTCATGCTTTCCAAAACACCAGGCCAAATATTTTCTAGGGCAGGGGAAGATGCTGTTTCTCCACAGTATAGTTGGTTATCAGCAACCATGAATGTGTATCTCTGGGAGCTCAACTGTTCAGAGAAACAGGAAACCAGGCACCCTCCTGGCTATTTATAATAGCCACATTTCTCCAAACAATAATTCCAATCAAAATGTTTGTTTCTTCTGTTACAGACAGCATTAACCAATTAAAAATGCATTTGGGTGAAAATGGCATGCAGCGTGAGTCGTGAAAACAGCTCGATTACTCTTCAGGCATCTAGAACGCCATTCAGCCTCTCCCATTCAGCGTCAACCCTCAATCAAATTAGATACTATTGTCAAATATTGAATGCCCTTCCCACTTGAGAAAAAGGTTAACAATTTTACTTTGCATACTGTTACAAAACAACAAAGGTTTGGTCAACCCACTGAAACATGTTGATTCCTTTACAGTGGATTGGATTACACGCTAAATATCCAATGATGAGCTCCCCATCTCATGTTGGCAATAAACGTGAAGAGCTACTCAGCTTGGCATAAACCTCTTCTCCAGGAAAATTAAACCAAGCAGCTAAAGGGAAGAATCACAAGCTTAGAAGGCCAGTAGCTGGCAAAGGTCTGGCAGACAAGAGCAGGCCAAACACTTAGAAAAGAATTCTCAGCTGCTTTTAAAGGCAAGACAGGGAACCATTAGTTTCATATGTTTTGTAACATGTCTTGTAAAACTGTAGGGTTATATATTGCTCCATTAACTTTTACTAAAAGCATAAAAACAATAATGGGCTTTGTTTAAGTGTCAGACTCAGAGATGGGAATTGTATTGGCTTTTACCTATGCTAGCTTGACAATCTGTCACTGGGAGCAAGTTCAACAGGCAAAAATGAAGACATGCCAGCTTTTATATGCAAATCTACAAGGGATTTTTCTCTGGAGTTCAAAGCTCTGAGAAGAGGCTTTGCACAATAGCAATTAAAATTTACAGTGTATTTTTTAAAAGAAAACCCTTTTTGAATGTCCAGCACTTGTCGGACAGAAATTTCATTATGAGAGTATCCTGATTTCAACATTCTATACCTAAAATACTTCAAAACCTGACAAAGATGACTATTTTAATGCTGTTGGAGAAGCATATATTTTAGCACTGGGAATTGCAACCTCACTCCAATATGTTTTACATTTATTTGCTGAAGGATACAATGCACTTGTGTTATTACACCGGTTTCATTCTTTGATGATTTCCCATTTGGCAGACCAGTGACACCTTTTCATTGGTTATTCATTCACATTATTGATTAACGCATAGAGAACCAATTTATTAGTCCCTCTGAATCCATTTTGAGTATCCAGGTTTTTAAATAGAGAAATATCTTTTACCGAGTGCTAACACCGTATATACTTGTAAAACACGTTCAACCATTGTTTATTGCACAAAAGAGAGGTTTAGCAAAGAGCATAATTCAAAGCACAGTATTATCTGTCACATAAACAAACACCGTTTTACTTTTCAAATCTTACTTTCCCTATATCTTAGGAAAGCACCCAACTCGCCTTCCCCTGCGAATTTTGCATTGAGAACCCATGTTTAGTCCATTACAAATCAGATGACCAAGTGGAATAATATAGTTATTCAGTTGAAGCCCTTTAGAATCAGGTTTGGTTATATTTATCTCTTTCTCCCAAGACTCTGGCTTCATTCCCTGACTTGTGGAAACATTGGATGAGTTTTACTACGCACCAAGCTGGATTGATTGCCATGTCTGAGGTTAGGAAACTATTTGACAGTAGCACATGTCATTAATTTTATTTCTCTCTGGTCCTGACCACGGCTGGCCCTACCATTAGGTAGACAAAGGCAGCTGCCTTAGGCAGCAGATGTGGAGTGGTGAGGAACAGAGTTGGAGGACAGGGTTGTCTATTCCATGAGGCCCCTACCCTGTGCTTCCTAGGATAGCCTGCTGCCCTCAGACACAGTGGAGATCAGGCACACCAAGTCTAGGGGGCAAAGATGTCACCAGACCCTCAATATTCCTTACCAGGGGGCTCAGCCACCCCCAATAATGAGGGGGCAGAGGAGGCCAAACCACCAAGCTGAGTGTGACACAGCATCAAAGGCAGGCTCCTTCTGAGCATGAGGGAGGAGGAGCCACAGCCATTGAAGCTGTGGGGTGCTGGGTGAGGCCTCCTACCGATGATGCATCTCCTCCTGATGATGTGCTGTGCACTAGGCGTGTGGCACCATAGGTGCATGCCACACTGCTGGGACCCCCCAAGGCAGCATCTCTGATGGTTAAACTGCCAGTCCAACCAGCTGTTGCACATGGAATACAAGTGAGGCACTATCTTGTCCTTCACCTCAGGTAGCAAAATGTTTTGAGCTGGCCCTGTCTCTGATGGTGGTGAAATGGGCATCTGTAGCTGGGTATGTGTCTGATCCTGCTAGGAATTTCCAGGTGATATTTCTGGATATACAATGTAGACATGTCGACTACAGAGAAAAGGCTCTACAGTTTCTTCATGGTCACTTGGAAGTTACTGAAAAGTCCCTTGTCTAGACCATTCCTGGTTGAAGAATAAGCAGGTGGACTTCCTGCATATTTTTAAGGCACCACAGCCCCAGGTTCTAGTGGGTCAATGAATGCTCAGAGGGCATCTCTACCATGCTTGAGCAGCTAAGAAAGTGAAGCATTTTCCTATAGTGATGTAAGCTCCCTCTAACATTTCCACAGTGAAATCACCCCCTTTGATTTCAACACATGCATTTAATAAAATGACAGGCTTGTCAACAGTCAGTGTTAAACATATGCACACCAGAAATTACTAGCTGCTAATTGCTAAATTATTGAAGGGCTGAAGAGATCACAAGACATTTTTGATTCCCACAACCTCAGTGGGCTGGGATCTGTGAGAGCTAAGGATGCTTGGAGATTTGAGGATAGAAAAAAGAAGAGGAGGAAGCTGTGTGACTACAAATGTGTGTCCCCATTCACTGCAGCTCTCTCAAAAAGAACCCAGGTGGTGTCACATTTTCTTATATGGTATGTTATACTATGTCATTGTTGATGGATTTACAATGGTGGGAAATCTGGGGGCTGGGGAAGGGTGGTATAAAGAGCATTCAGAAGGTCACTTTCTTTTTCTTCCCTTTCTTCTTGTTCTCTGGGTTTCAGAAGGCTACTTCAGCATGTGGTGGCTGCTAACACAGATGAATTGTTAGATAAATTCATGGAGGACAAGACTATCAGGGGTTACTAGTCATGCTGATGACAGTCTGTACTACCTCCAGGATCAGAAGCCTCTGAATACCAATTCCTAGGGATCACAAACAGAAGAAGGCTCTTGCCCTCATGTTCTGCTTGTGGACTTCCCAGAGGCATTGATTGGTCACTGTGGAAAACAGGCTACTGGACTGGTTAGGCCTTTGCTCTGTTCCACGGGGCTCCTCTTATGTTCTTCATTAGCGGCTGAACCTGTGCCAAAATGGAACAAGTGTTTGCTTACTAAAGTAAACAGGATTTGGCAAAAATAAGATGAGAAGCTCCTGGGCTTTTCACTAATGAAATATGGATTGGCCTCGGGGTGACTGGAGTTTAAAAGCTATGTATTGCCTAGGCTCAATATTAGTAGGTTTTTTATTAGGAACCAATGACCCATGCTACTAAACAATTTTGTAAATTGTATGAGGTTGCTCCTGGTGTCCAAGTAAGATGGTGGTTGGGATTCACCTGAAAAATAGGGCAAGTGTTTCCCTGAGGGCCAGTGGATGAATTGACACAGGGACCAGATTATGGTTTGCTGTTTCTGAAAGAACCCTGTCTGTGCATTGCATTTCTGGAACTCCCATCTTCCACAAGAGAAAATAGGATCTGGATGTATACACAGAGCTCTTGGTCATATCTATGTTGTGTTCGCTGCATTTATCGCTGGAGCTATTAGTTTTATCCTGTGTTGTGGCCACTTGGACCCACATTATTTGATAGATAGTCTCTCCTGGTTTTTGCTACTACTAAGTTACAATCACCAGTGGTAAAAGTCCACAGGTATGGTCATGTACCAACACAAGGTTCATTGATTATACTAGACAGAAGTACCAACATAACAATACTTATGTATTTATTTATTTATTATAATTATTATAATTGATTTATTATAATTGACCGTGTTTTCACAATAATGTCAAGTTCGGGCAGTGCTTACTTTTGGGTGGTTGGGGGCAAATGGATCTGTCATCTGCCAGGGACGAGAGCCCTGATACTTAATCATGTGGGAACAGGCTGCCCTTACAGAGTACGCATGCACATTCAACCGCCTAACAGCGTCTGCGTCACCCAAGAGAGAACAGTTGCAGAGATAAGAAATGAGAGTCATTCCGTTGTCTGGAAAGGTCATTTCCTGGGTTTGCACAGAGCACTGGTGGAGGAAGAGGAGTGCAGGGGGAGTGTACCGCCCCCGGCAGCACGATCCCGGTGGGGTGCCATTGTGGCTGCCCCCCTTCCCCACTGGGCGCCTCATCCCCAGGATGCGTGCCCTGCCCCTGTGGGTGGCACGCCCCACCCCTACCTGTTCTTCTCCCCCCAGTGCCGGAGCATGAAGCTCCGCCACTGGCACAGAGAAACCGCTTTTAACAGAGCCCAGTGATGGAAGTGTGCAGCTGTATCGAGGCAGCACTGGGTGCTGAAATTTTGCACCCTTATGTAGGAAGAGGGCTACTGCGTTCAGGTCCTGCATTCTTGTGGGTTGCCCATCTAGGTGACCACTGCTGTACTGTTCTTAGTTTGTTGTCTCCTGCAGAAGTAAGTCTCATTGATTTCCGTTGTGCTTACACCCAGGTAAGAGGGGATAAAATACACATGCACACATACGTGTAGGAGTAACTTCCCCTGTACTCAATGGGACTTACTTCAGACATGCGCAGAATTGCACTGTTAGTCACTTACCCAAAGTTAGCTTAAGACTAATATTAAATAAATGTCTTTTCTGTGGGGAAAAGGGTTCTGGTCTCCTCTCATTTATTTTTATTTTATTTTAATGCGCACTGTGTTAATAATATAGAAGTGTGGCTTCCCTGTGCCTAGTGCTAAAAGCGAACTAATCCCTGTGTAAGAAATCAGTAAGTATGGTCTGCTTAATCTAGTCCCAATGTGAAACTGTTGACATTTGTTCTTTTTCTCCCCCCTTCCCCTATCATTATGTGACTGGGCCTGTTTTGTGCTGGATTAGGCACAAATCTCCCATACAGCACATTTGGCATGTTACTAGTAGTTTAACTTCATTAATAATGTATGAAGAAAATGTAATCCACGACAAGGGAAGGAAAATAAAGTTTTTTTCCTCCCTTTTTTTTCTTTTTTACAAGCCACCAATTCCTTCGACATAGATAATTTATTCAGCCATGGCCGTTTGATGTTGTCATTTCTAGAACCGAGCTGCTGCCATAAATGTAACCGTAGTTGCGGCGTGTATTGCACAATTGTCTGTGTGCACCTAAAAATATGTAAAATTCTTTTAACTCTGTGTTGACCCTTTCACCTGTAACTTGCTTCATCCTTCCTTTAAGTTCTAGGTGCTGAATGTTGGAGGAAGGGAGGAGAGATTTTTTTTAAAAATTGCTTTCTTTTGCATGCATACATGTTTTCTGAAAACGTATAAATGAGAGTAAGTGAATCAGAGCAAGGACAAATACGTTATTTGGATTTACATTGTCAGAAACTCCCCCCAACTCCCCCCTGCCTCCGCTGCCACAACACACACGCACAAGTTGTGCAACAAACAAAATTTTATTTTGAATATATTTGTTGCCATGTTGCCTTCCCCATCAAGACTGAAAAGTGAATTAGTCTTATTTCAAGACCCAAACCATAGGATATCGCTGTAGAAAAGATTTTATAGGGCAGACATTTTGTTCTTCAAAGAACTTGCCGTTGACATGTTTGCTGGTGCTCACAAGTTCAACACAAGTAGCTAAGAAGAATTCATAAATAATCTATTTGGATAATCTAATATATTCAATTATAGTTAACATTTTTTCTCAGTAAGATATAGGGCTGGCAAAGTAATATCAGGATGGAAAAAAAATCCTGCTCCAGCCATGGTCTTTATTGAGGTCTATATTTTTCTTAATCTATCATTTCCTTAATCTTTCATTGATCATAGGGAACAATTTTGTACTCTGTAATTCATATATTTAGCCATAGTTGTCTTCCTTTGTGTAAAATGTAAAGGTGTTTAAAGTTATTTGTTGTAAATCCCATCCAAATGAATTAATTTTGATCAGGCTTGCAAAGAGAAATTTGCCAGCGGCCTACGCTTATAGCTAGTAAACAATATTGGATATGTACGTGTGTGTACAAAAACACACAGACATTTTTGTTGCACAGCTGTATATTCTGTTTTTCGCAAGAAAAATCACCAGCAAATGCAAAGGAGTTATTTTCAAGGGAACTAATCACCATTCACCAGAGAAAGAGGGCGAAATTCTACATTTTCCTCCATTGCTTGAAGTTATTCAGTGTTGACCTTTGTGATAACTGGAAAGTTGCAAAGCAGCCCAGGGAACAGAAGCCAAGCTCCAAAGCAGTGGTCACTTAGAAGTACTTTTGCGCTCCGCACTCCTGTCACATTTGTGCTATCAGAGCAACAGCTGGGGAGACTTTTTCAACAAAGATGAGTGTCAGATAATCCTGATGAGATTCCACATCCAGCATCTTTTGTAATTATGTCACATTCGGCTGTAATGGAATAATTCAAGCTGAAAGGACAAGCTTTGATCCTTTCTTAAACCTTTCCCTGTGGACTGGCTATCTGAAAGATTCAAAGATATTTCTGTTACAAGATCTAGTGTTTCCTTGGGGAAGTCATGCTTCTGAAAGCAGCAGGATCTTGCAAAAAGCAATATCAAGTTTGCAGAGAGCGTTTTGGAGAGCATTTTTATATCAAACGGGGGATGTCAATAAAAGGATATCCTTCTATTTTCCTAATGGGGCACGCTATGCTGTTTTTAATATCCCGCGACTCAGACAGGCAGAGGCAAATAGTTGCAAATACTTAAGAGAGGAATAGTACAAATATATTCATACTCAAGCACGTGTATATTCTGAATGCATTTTTTGATTTAACATGTGCATTTGGTTGGCTCATTTGCCAGAAATTTCCATTGAGTAGAATGGATTCAAACCTTTAGCAAAAGCATATAGCACAGTCTGTAATGGATTATATTACTTCATACAATCCCCCCCCATTGTTCAGCCCGGACACTGAGATCCAGCGCCGAGGGCCTTCTGGCGGTTCCCTCATTGCGAGAAGTGAGGTTACAGGGAACCAGACAGAGGGCCTTCTTGGTAGTGGCGCCCACCCTGTGGAACATCCTCCCTTCAGATGTGAAGTACCGTAAATAAGCAGCCCTGTTCAGGGAAGTTTTTAATATTTAACGCTGTACTGTTTTTAACACTTGATTGGGAGCTGCCCAGAGTGGCTGGGGACGGGGTATAAATTATTATTATTATTATTATTATTTGCATATGGATGATTGCATAGCCACATTGGAGAACGCAGGAAGAAAGTGCGTAAGATCACGACAGCCAGCTAACTCTGGTCTTCTCAAAGATGAATGTTTGCAGCAACCACCACCACACACATCCCTTCCCTTGGCCTCAGAATACTTGGGATTATTATTTTTAGAGGGAATGTGCTCCCCCTCCACTTCTGAAGTTCCTCAAGGTATTGCTGCTTGTCTTCTCCATCCAAAGGGCAGGGGAGATGAGCAGAAATGGTGCATGCTGGAATATTCTCCTTCTTGCTGAACTCGGAGAGAGGGGTGGCATTTTGCAAAGTGCTGCTGCTCATTTTCTCCATCCAGCAGTGTACTGGACAGTGTACCTGAACATTAGGAGTCAATTTCTTCACCAGGTCACTGTTGATGAAAGCATTGACATGAAACTAAACCTTGAAAGGGGGACTATGGCACAGATTCATTCTCTTAAGTATTGGTGTATGATTTGATAGAATTATGTCATTCCGCAGTTTACACTGTCTGTGTCTTGGCTGTCTTCTCCCTTTCCTCCAACAGTATATGATAGACAGACAGATATAGATATAGTGTTGGGGAAATGTTGCTCTATTTTATCTTCAAAAGAGGTGAGAGGTTTCGTTGTGTTATTAAAAAATCCTATTCTTGTTTGATTACAGTTGAGCTGCTTTTCATATTTCTTGATTGTAGCAGCGACTGTTCCTGAGGTATCAGCTTTCATGTGTTTTGTCAGTGTAATAACTTCAACAATGTACTCCACGACATCTAGCTCTAAGGGCAACCTCGACATATGAATTACTAAATTAGTTTTGCTCTTCAGCAACAAGTCCTGGGCCTCTTGTCAATTCATGATACTGTAGCAGTAATTTAAATACGGTAAAAGTCTATGCTTTGGCATTTGTAGACTTGGCATCATTACGTAAACTGTATTAAACAGTAGATCAAATGGGAACCAGCAAAATGCAGGAATTGATGTTCAGAGATACTGTGTTTGCATGTCATCAGGAAAACAAAGTGTCAATCTACCACATGTGATCAGGTTCCTTTTGTTCCTTTGGCTTATTTCTTGCAGCCTATGTTGTGGATAAAATGGTACTCTGGATTGCTAATCCAGATTTTAGAACCCTAAACATTTCTGAGCAATGTTTTAAGAGAGATGGCGCGTCACAAAATGAAGTAGGGAGTACCTGCTTCAATGTCAGGAGTGCACTGGATTGCCTTAGGGAAGCTGTTTTCTTCTAACTTCAACAAACAGACGCCTGGTTTACAAGATGGAGATACAAGAAGGTAAGAAAATGTTATGTACTGAGTTGAATAGGATCCAAAATGCAGCAGTCTGATTGGTCCTAGAACAATAGGATTCAGAATGCAGCAGTCTGATTGGTCCTAGAACAATGCAGCAGTACGATAGGCCCGCAGGAGCCACCCAATCCAGCTCCAGATGGAAGTGAATCCACAACCTGATTGGCCTACAGGAGAATCCCGGAATTAGCCAATAACGTGCAGCCCATTGTGTAAATAATGTATATAAAGCAGATACTTTGGGGGAACTTTCATTCCTCCTCACCACTATGAGCTGAATAAAAAAAAGGTAAAGGTACCCCTGCCCGTACGGGCCAGTCTTGACAGACTCTGGGGTTGTGCGCCCATCTCACTTAAGAGGCCAGGGGCCAGCGCTGTCCGGAGACACTTCCGGGTCACGTGGCCAGTGTGACATCGCTGCTCTGGCGAGCCAGAGCTGCACACGGAAACGCCGTTTACCTTCCCGCTGGTAAGCGGTCCCTATTTATCTACTTGCACCCGGAGGTGCTTTCGAACTGCTAGGTTGGCAGGCGCTGGGACCGAGCAGCGGGAGCGCACCCCGCAGCAGGGATTCGAACCGCCGACCTTTCGATCAGCAAGTCCTAGGCACTGAGGCTTTAACCCACAGCGCCACCTGTGTCCCCTTATGAGCTGAATAAAGAGCATGAAATCCATTCTCGACTCTGAGTATATTTCACTTGCTGAATCAGGCCAAACCCCATCTAACTCAACAACCTGTTCTCACAGGGGCCAACTGGATGAGCATGGGAAGCCTGAAAGCAGGACCTGAGCACAGCAGCACTCTCCCCACTTGTGGTTTCCAGCAACTGGTATTCCAAGGTGTACTGCCTTCAACAGTGGAGGTGGAACATAGCTACCATGACTTGTAGCAATTGACAGCCTTCTTCTCAATGAATTTGGTCCTTTTTTAAAGCCACCCAGTGCACTTCGGTTTGCATTTTCATGAAAACTTACCTAAATTTGCACTTCCCAAAACAGTATGCAAACTGAAGTGCAGCTATTCTATTTCCCCAGATTTTGCGACGCAATTCTCCATTCCAGTAAGGTGTATAAAATGTGTATATTCGGGAATAGCGTGCATAGAAACACATATATTAGTCGAAACAGTATACAAAAATACATGGGATGATATTCCAACTACATTTTGCTCCAAATGGCTAAGCGAGGTCTATTCATTTCAATGGGTCTACTCTGAGTAAAACCTAGCTGAATGCCAACCCTTATATTAAGGAAACTTGCTTTTGCAAAATATGTCTTAGGAGAAATTTGCAGTAAAACGCTTATGAATTTTTATGAGTTAAACAAACAAACAAAGGTAAACTAATGCAGAAATGTGGAGAACTGAACTTAAAGACTGGAAAAAAATGAGAATTTGAGAAAAAGCAAAATCAACAGGGTTGATCCGCCCCTAGTTCATATTACAGCCCCTTGAATTTTACTTACAATCTGCCTGAAATATTGTACCCAGTCCTGTATCCAGTCTCTTACTTCTTAGTAAAATGCTAATTTGTTTTAACCCTTAGAACTTGCCAGGGATAATTTATTGTAGGATATATTATGTACAATTGTATGGCAGACTCTAACCAGACAGAATCTGCAGTGAAGCCTATCAGACTACTGAGTGACCTTTCATGATGCACAAATCATATGGATGATACAGGAATGTTCCTCTGTTGTTCTGAGGGTGCACATTTGCATAATTACATATTATTCAGTGAAAGCCCTATCCGCTTAGTAGGAAGAAAACAGCCCTTACTTTGCACAGCTGAAGTATTTCATGGGTATCAGAAATAATAGTGGTAGTCATCACTTTTTTCCTGCGGATCATCTTAGATAAGAAAGGTAAATTACATTTTAGGTTACAAAAATGATGTTACAGCTAAGTTTTAGATGATCATTAAAGATTATGCACACCAAATGTGCTTTAATACAGTATGGATTGGCCTATTGATTTTCAAATGGTCCTTGGTTCCTGCTTAAATTTTCTACCTTAGAATATTTTTAAAGCTAAAATACAAAGGAATTAATAGGAATAAATCGGTCTGTGTCCATTCATATAAAGAACTAATGTAGCACTATGAATGACTTGGGATTCAAGTTTTAATCTGCAGATTATAACTTTGAAGCATCAGTAGACTAATCAGTGGGAGAAGTTTTAATCACAGAGGGCTTTGTCTTCAAACCAGGGGTGGCAACTTGAATAAAATGTTGGGAGGGCCCCAGGTCTTGCCTTACAAAATGGACCCCAAGATGTAGCACACTCACACTATTTGAATGGCAATGCCTATCAATTTTTTTTTTTGGGGGGGGGCAAAGCGACCTTGGCTCTTAGGAGTTGACTCCTATGCTTCAAACAATTATCTTTTGTAAATTATTCTACATGTTCTCACCCTTCTTTATCTCTAAAAGGCACTTATGTTGCCATTTTGGTAATATAGCAATACAAATGGCACCGCTAGCAAAATGTCCCCATGCATTCTCACCTCTTAAAAGCAGTTCTCCTACTGAGGATTCCAGCTGGCTAGTCACGCCCTCAGCCACCAGTCTGTTCCACTTTTCCCAAACCATTTCCCATTTTTCTTTCTCAACTGACAGTCTATATTCTGTGGCTATTGAGAGTGCTGAGCCCTAAGTGGCTGGTTTTTGAAGATTAACCCACAAATTTTTGTCTTTGTTTTAAATATATATTTCTTGTACTTCTGCAATCTTTGTGGTTCCCTTAGAATGCTGAAAGCTTCCTCTTGTCATTGTTTTCATCCTGTTTTGGCTCATTTCTTTTGGCACTCTTCCTATGACTTCACTATTAGGAGGAGTGTACAGTGCATCAGAAAATCTGCTAGCTCAGGCCAACAGCCCATCTCGTCCTCACAGTGACCAGACAGATGCTTCTGAAAAACCTGTGAGCAGGATCCAAGCAGAAAAGCATTCTCCTCTCCTGCAGTTTCCAGCAACTGCTATTCAGAAGCCTTTCTGTCTCCAACTTCGGAGGCACAGCATGGCCATCATGACTAGTTGCCATCGACAGGCCTCTCCACCATCAATTTGATATTTAAGTGTAATCAATTTTAAGTATTTAAATTCTTTTGGTCATGGCAAAACGTTCCTTCTTCAAGCTAACAGCAGAGTGAAAGCCTCTTCAAACATCATTATATCCAAATCATTGCCTGTAAATTTCATGCCATTTGGACAGAAACCAAGGAAGTTATGGGCAGCAGAAGGCTGGTTGAGTCTCCCATTGTAATCAGTGGAAAACAAGTGAGTGAATGAGCTCATGCAATGGCAAGGAATGAGAAATGAAACTCTAAATCCGAAAACAATGGAAAAATGAGTGATCTGCCCCTTTTCATACACACCTAGCTAACCCCCCCACCTCCATTATACTTAAGAACAAACAATCATGCTTTCCTGACTTGAGGACCAACTTTCACAAATTTTAAGCCATGCATTGTGGCTTAAAGCTCAGAAATGAGAAACAGAACTCCAAGTTGTTTGAGTAGGTGGAGGAGCAGCAAGAAGGGAGTCTCGAAACTCTTTTGTGGCCTTGTGTGTCCCAAGTAAATAAAAGTGCTGTTGTTACTTCATATGCCCCAGGACTACAGTAGAAGTGCTAGAACATATTTCTCTCTCCCTGCTCCTGTTTTCCTCTAAGCACTGGGAAAGCAATGACTGTACAAATGAATAATTATTTCCAATAAAAAATGAAGTAATTCATGCTTGGAGAATTTAATTCAAGTTAATTGCTTTTTTATTATATTAAACCAGACCTGATTTGGGTATAATGACGTTTGGAGAGGATCTCACTCTGCTGTTAACTTGAAGAAGGCACATTTCACAGTGATCACGGAAAGTATTTAAAATCATAAAATTGTGCTGTCCCCTTGCCCTCCGGTGCTAAGAAGCAAAATCCTACCCAGATGATCACATTGATTTTTTTAAAAAAGAAACTGAACTCTGGTCCTCAGTATTCCAACTGCACAATCCCATGATGATTGTCATTTTTTTAAAAACACAGTTTAGAGAAACATTTTCAATCAAAAATCCAAAGCATTTTAGCTATGACAGATCAGTAGAGAGAAAGATATGGGATATGTAGATTATATTACTGTGGTAATGCCTTATTGGGAACAGAGTAAATGGCATGGGTTTCAAAGACTTGCTCTTTTCCGATTTCAAAGACATTTAAATGTAGGAAATAATCATCATTTATGGTATGTTTTAGGACAGTCAATTTATAATAGCAATAGAAGATGGGTTCTGGATTGCTACTAGCCAAAATATTACACCCAACAAGGAATTCCTAAAGAATGATAGTTAAAGGGACGACTCACTAGAGTAGTAAAATAAGATACAGAATTAAAACATACTTACCCTGTTTCTTCAAGGTAAGGAAGTATCTATTGGTAAGCGCTTGGTAACCTTAAGTGTGAGGTTCTTCCTTTCTGGACCAGGAAAGATTATGCTTTATAGTGGACAGAACGGTGAACTTCAATATTATCTAACTTCTGGACATCATGTTCTTGGCTTGGGCACATCATCATCTTTCAAGTCCTCCTGAAGAATTGTTGGAATGATAATAATTTCATAACATGGCCATTGCCTTGAACTGGCAGAATGATGGACAGGAGACAGAGGTAAAAGAGGAGAGCAGTGAGGGGTGTAGCCAGGATTGGGACACACTGGGGCAAGCTGGGGATGGGGTAGGAGAGGTTGGTGTAGGTAGTACTCACTGTCGGAGGTTCCGTTGCGACTGAGCTGTAATGGCTCTCCTCCTCTGACGGTGATTAACGACCTAAGCAGTGATGCAGGATGGTGAAAGGATGTGTGTGTGTGTGTGTGTGAATGCACAGGAAGCAGAGCAGCAAGACCCATCACCAGAGCCAGAGGAGCCCCTGTCTCTGTGAACACACCAGGCTCTGAAGCATAGGGAGCAGCAGCAGTGGCACTCTAGGAGGCTGAGGCAGGCAAGGGCCTACAGCCCAGCTCCCTGGCTGGTGAAGCTCGTTAGCTCTGGGAGGAGGGGTGCGATTCCTCGGCTGGAGTAGGGCTGCAACAAGTGAGGGTCACCTGCTTCGTCAAGCCCAGATGCTGCAATCAGCAGGCAAAGTACAAAAGGGAAGCAGAGCAGAGAGGCTGTGTCAGCTCAATTGCCCATGTTGATGGACCTTGGGTTGGATGCTTCTGAACTTCTACAGGACTGCTTTAGGTTTTACTCTGGATTGTCTCCTGTCCTTTGGGCTTGGCTACTTGGATTGACCCTATGTTTCCTGACTATGTTTCCTGAATTTTGGGTTGTGCTTGTGTGGATTGACCCCTGGACTTTGAGCTTTGGGCTTGACATACCCCAGGTAGACCAGGGGTTCAGGTCAGCCATGAAGACAAATGGGATGAAAATTATATGTGCTTGTAGAATTATGAGGGAGTTGGGTGTGTTTAGCCTGGAGAATAGACAACTGCGAGTTATGAGAGCTATCTTCAAATATCTGAAGGGCTATCATATGGAAGATGGAGCAAGCGTTTTTTCTGCTGCTCCAATGTATTCCAGTTACAAGAAAGGAGATCCAACTAAATATTCAGAACTACTTTCTGATTATGGTTCCTTCCACATTGTCCTGGTCATGCCTCAAGACCTTCAACTGAGGTGCTGTTCCACATGCTATATAACTTGTTGCTGTGTGTTTATGCTTGCACATATTTTGGGGCCTTCACTTCAGAGGCCCAACAGGCATCAGCATTAGTTTTTTTGTTTTACTCTTGGTTAAGAATTTCTTCCTTGCCCAAAGCGTCATAATTGTCTTTGGTCTGCTTTTTTAAAAAAAGGTGCTACCTTTCGTTTTTTGTTTTATGATGGCTTATGCTTTGCTGTTACTGTGTTACTACTGTTGTTGTTGATATAATACACTGCCCTGAAAGCCATTTGGATGAAAGGGAAGTTTGGACATTTCTAAAATAAATAATATTTCAGCACAAAGGTCCAGGGTAGCTTACAATTCACAAACAAATAATAGAAATTGAGTTTTCCATTATGTATATAGTTTCTGTCGAAGTACAATGACCATGCATGCCTGTTTTTGAAAATGTTGTAAGGTTTGTTTATAGTCAACTACCTGGACACCAAGCAATTGCTAATTTAAATGGTGGCCTGTTAATCAAGACTTGCCTAAAATGAGCACCGATAATCCTGGATAGCAGTAGCAGCTCGTGTGGTAGGGCAAAGATCTGGAGATGGTGGTTCAATTTCTCTGGATGGGGCTGGAATGGGACAATGCAGTGGCCAGATCAGAGGACTGCACTTGCAGAAAGGAAGCATCCTTCCCTGGCTCAGTTCTATTCAGGTAAACTGTAGTAACACAGCTGTTGGAAGGCTATCTTTGCATCTCAGCCCTACCAAACTCTTCTCCACAGCTAGATGGTAATACTAGTCTGAAGGCAGTGATATAATGGTAGGTTTTTAAGTTTGTCATGAAAGCCCCCATTGCTCTGGCCTCAAGGAAGGTCAAATGATGTAGGCAGCTGTGTTAATTGGCAGCTTGTCTCCACCCCAAAGCAGCAAGACATAGAATAATGCCCAGTGAACTAGGTATCCCTATGTATAACTGAGTAAGATTGCATAACTGCAACCCTATGCATAATTACTTGGTGGTAAGCTCTGGAGAGCAGTTGCTAGTCGGTGTAGACAATACTGGCCATCTTCAAAGGCAGTGCCACATAGAGTTCATCTCTGTAATCAATTCTCAACATGACTAGGGCATGAATGGTAGTGGCCAGGTCTGATTTGAGGAAAGGGTAAAAGCTATATATCAGCTGAAACTGATTAATGGCACCCCTGACCACTGCTGCCCCTGGCTATCAAGAAACAGTTGATGTAGAGAAACACAGGGCAATGTGTGATTTGTTTCCTACTTACCTTCACAAGTCTATATGCAGCACTTGCTTCACTGCAATGGTTGGGAGAGTTGTCTGGGAGCCTTTCCAAATGAGTGGCGTAAAGTGCACTTGGCGGTTTTCTTTGCTAATGGCAAAAGATTTAACAAGAAGTTGCATGAAAGTAAGATTTGAAGGGATTTTTTTTTTTAGGAGATGTAAGCCATGCCAAGTAGCTTATAGCATCTCTAAAGAAAGTGATCCATAAATTCCTTAATTACAGTAATCGCCTCTTGAGTTTATCCTTGCTTTTCTATTTTCCTATACAAAGAAAACTTGACCACAATGCTCGAATCTGTAAATACCATTCAAGTTTTTTACCATTTCTGTTTGCTGGATTATCTTTTATTTTTGTTTAATACAGGCTCTCTGTGCATACTGTTTTTAAAAAGAAAAGCCATGTTCTTTATCCACCAATTAAGTAGAATCACTTGTCTTATATGTATTAAAATGCTGAATCTGTTAATTTCATGAAGGAAATACTTCTGAACTACCTTGGAATAAAGGCTTATTAAGATAAGGTACTTAATGGCATTAGAACTGGTTCTTGCAAAGAAGGCACTGTGATCAGATTCACAATGCATTGCCAACCTTTCGGAAAAATTACTTCTAATTTCATCATAAATCCCACCTTCCTTTTCATCTATTCATGTTTGATTTTAAAGAGGAATCATTAGGTAATAAGAATATATAAATACAGATACAGCTGTAGCTGAGCAAATGCTAACATACCTGCATATTACACACACACACACACACACACACACACACACACACACAGAGAGAGAGACACATACACACACGCGTATATATATTTCCTTCAGCTATTGCTTTTTCTAAAAATAATAAAGGATGGCAGTGCCAATGGATGTGAGAAGGTTGGAAAGGTTCCCCTTTCTGTAGCAAACCTGGCCATTTCACTGGTCCCCCCTAGCCTAGTTGCAGGTCATTTATGAACAATTTAAAAAGCACAAGTTTCAATACTGAACATGAGAGCCCTGCTGGATGAGCCCATGAAGTCCAGTATCCTGTTCTCACAGTGGCCAAACACTTGCCTGTGGAAAACTCACAAACAGGACCTGAGCACAAGAACACTCTCACCCCGTGGTTTCCAGCAACCTCTAGTTCTGCAGCCCAGCATACAATGCCCAAGGTTGTAATTTTTTTTTGAAATAAATGAATGAAAATGGAGCAAAAAGACAAGTTGTGAACAGTGGCGGATTTAGCTGCATGGGTGCCTGGAGCAGCGGCCATGCCGTGCACCTGGGGGAGGAGCGAGCTGTGTGCCTTTTTGTCACCCCCCCTCATGGATGACACCCAGGGCTTCCCCCCCAACGCCCCCCTTCCTACGGCCCTGCATGTGAATGTAAACAATTCTATATTGGGTGAGCAGATCGTAACATCATAGTATCAAACCACCTGCACCTTTTAAAATAGGGGAGGTTGAAAATAGTGTGGTCTGATAACACAAATGCAAATGGTAATGAACTTTGCACCATGGCTGTGTTGCAGAGAACAGCTTTAGTGCCACGCGGATTCATTTTTAAATTGCAGAGTGTGTCACCCAGATTTTACAGGGTTACATTATGCAAAGCCAACTTGAAAGTCAACCAATTTCCTGTTTCAATTCAGATACTCTGTGTGGCTCGATTTTTGGAAGCATAGCTATCCAATCCCTGCAAACTAAGAGAAACAGCTGGATTTCCCCCAAGATCTGTGAATGTACCATGAAACTTTAGAAAGCTACAGGTGTCTCTAGACATTTTCAGACGGGAGTTGTCTTCCAAACATGTGAAAACCCCATTTGAAGAGGAAACAATAGATGGTATGCACTTAGACTTCCCACCCGCTCTTTGATGGGTGGGAGCTTTTGCAGATTCTGGGAATAATGACTTTCATATGAAATAACATTTGAGTAATTATCAAGTTATTTGCAGAAACCAGAAAGTGCTGCAAAGTTAAACCAACAAATACATGCAGACAAAAAACATTTGTATTGTGCCCAACAAATTCTTCTTTTGCAGTTGACAATGTCTGGATGTGTAAAAATAAACCACCAACCTTCAAAGGAAGGCTGGTTTTAGTTTTTGTGTAGGCCAGCAAAATCACGATGTGAGGGCTAAGTATTTTGTGTGTGTAGGATTGGGTAATGACATGGGGTGGAAGTACAGAACAGTTTTGATCAGTTTTTGGAACAGCTGGTAAAAAGCTCTCTTGGATGAATGCAATTAATAAGTAATTTAGCAAATGCTTAAAAGAACCCACAATTATTATACAAACTAGGCTGCACACATAATGGGGTCATAGGCTCATAGGCAAAATAGGTTGCTAGCATAATAATTCTGATTGTTAATAGCAATAATATTCAGAATCCACCCCCAAGCAGTGATTTTGTGTGTGTGTGTGTGTGTGTTGTATGATTTGCATTCATTTGGGTAAACTCAAAGTGCACTCCAAACCCCCGCCCTTGTATGTATGAACTGTGCAAAATGATGATCTGGTTCCAGTTCTGTAAATGCTTCATGTCAAGTGGGTGGGCAGCACAGATGAACAAAACGGTGGGCAAGGAATGCAAAATGGAGGTTATCTTTAATAAAAGGTACAAAATATCCAGTGCTGAAACCTTCATTGGAGGCAAAATAAAACATACAGGGCGTTCCAGTAATGCTTATGAATCACCTGGTGAAATTCAAAACCTAAAGTTATTCATGCCCCTCGTGCGATTTCATTCCTATCATTGTGTTTGTTCCACTTTCTTCAGACAGTCTCTGACTGGAGTATTACAAATGGCCACAGACAAATAAGACTGGAGATTCCCACACTCACACCAGAAGATAGAAATATAGAATTGAATTTTTGGTCAGGACTTTGGGAGTAATAATATGTTTTTAAGAAGAGGATTCTGCAGTCAGGATTGGAAAGTACCACTAGCATAGTTGCCAACATTCATTAACTGATTTTTTTGTCGCTTTGACCAGGATTCAACAAACATACTGAGGCATGCCCAAAGACTTGGGCATGGTATGATATTTTTGACTTCTCCATTTCCAAGGCAGCTTACATCTAGCAATGGATGGCTTTTTCTGCGTTAGTCATTCCCACCCCCTGCAGACTTATCAAAATAATGCGTAAGAGATGCGGATGCACAGTTTATGCATTTTGTTCACATCCTTTCCTTAAAATACATGTTTTTCAAAGTATTGCAGTGCTTTTCGGTGCATTTCACCTCTAAAGTATGCATTCTGTGAGTTTGTGTTTTGTATTTGGGGGACAGAAAAGGCAATGCAGAATCTAGAGAAGTGTGTAATCTGGATAATCAGAATTGCATTCTGATCTGCAAGGAAATTCTCTTTGGATCCTCTGGTCTTGGTTCTCATCTTCCTTCCAGTGGCTGCCTGTTCACCTGTCCTTCACTGACAAGCAATGAAGAGATGAAACACCACTCTGTACTTGCTGTGTGTTCTAGTTCTTTGTCTCTCTTTTGTGGTTGTGTGGATTTGATGTAGAGGGAGAGGGAAAATGAGTGGTGGCATCGTTTTCGAATGGAAGAGACCCCCCCATGCAAAAATTAGGGTACCTTTCCCAAGGGCTCCCCAAAACCTGGAGCTAGCACTATCAAGAACGAAACTGCGCTTCTCCCCACTGTAATGATACACCACGGTTAAATAAAACCACAACCAGGCGTTTAGCAAAAAGACATCCATTAAGCAAGTAGGAATGTAATGTTTGCATAAACATTCTTGTTGTGTTTTGGGGTTTATTCTATCCACATTTTTTCTCCATACCTTAAAAAGTGTTTAAGTATTTAAAAAGCAGGATTACATTATAATTAAAAGCAACATATGTATAAAATAATAAAAAGCTACATACACAGTCACTCCAGAAATATTCCTTGCATTGGGTGAAATAATTATTGGATTATATGGTTACTTTAAAAAATCACATCAGTACTCAGAGTTACAAACCCCTGACAGACTTAATCTTTGTTTATATTCTTTTAAGTTGTGGTTTTGATCAGAGAATGGACTAAAAAATAAATAAAAGAATTTTAGTATGTGTGGATTTTCCTCTGGAATATTTTGCAGAGCGCGTTCAATTTAAGCAGAGCTAACTATTTTTAACTGCTACC